>NW_027284196.1:27500-43980 GCF_046629955.1 Centroberyx affinis | reverse complement strand
TACATTCACTATAAAAATAAACATATTTGTAAGCATAAACATATCAGTTTAATTAGTACATAAAGTGATTATTAGTCCTTCCTTCCTCTCTTCCTTCCCTCCTACCTTCCTTCAAGCCTTCCTTCATTCCTTCCTTCCTTCCTTCTTCCTTCCCTCCTTCCTCTCTTCCTTCCCTCCTACCTTCCTCCTTCCTTCCTTCCTTAATAAGTGACTTAATTAATAGTTAATGTGTGTTCCGTAATATGAAGTGTTACCCAAAGTTTTACTTCAAATGAAAGTGACAAATCTGATTTAATGAGTTGTAATTTCAGGCCTCAAAACAATAAAAACTAGAAGATGTTAATTAGAGGTGTGTAAACTCTAAACAAACGTGACAATAATAAAACAGAAAGACAGACGACAGAAAATCCATTCAGATAAACCACAGAAATGTAAACAAACAGGAGAACAAATAACAGAACAACAGACATTAAAGAATAAAGTGTTTCCAATAAAAAATAGTTTTCATTATCTAACTCTCCATGTTGGTGTGATGTCATACGGAGCGTGATGCGGTTTATAGACACGTGTCCCGTGTTCCTCCACATGGGTGTGTGTGTGTGTGTGTGTGTGTGTGTGTGTGTGTGTGTGTGTGTTATGGTTGTAATCTTCTGATCTGGTGGATCAGAGATGATGATAATCCGCTTCTCGTCTCCAAACCCGGGCTGCAGCGGGACAGAGGGGGAACGACTGATGAAACGATTAGTCCATTAATCGATGAGTCGATCAACAGAAAATGAATCGATTATAATTGTGATTATCGATTAATCGTTTCAGTCATTTATCGGTAAGAACACTAAACATTTTCTGGGTTGCGGCTTCCCAGATGTTAAGATCTGCTGTTTTTCTCTGTTTCGTCTCTTTATGAAATACTTTGTGTCGAGCAGATTTATATGAAATGGAAACAAAATCCACTGGATCAACTTTTCATTTTCAGTCCAGTGGATTTTGTTTCTGTTTCAGTGAAAACCCTTTGTGTTTCTGTCTGCTGATCAGACTGAGGGAGAAACCTGAAGAATCACTTTGGACTCTGAAATGGACGTCTGACATTATTTTTGACATTTTATAGACTAATTGATTAATCGATTAATTGAAAAAATAATCCACAGATTAATCGATGATGAACATGATCGTGTCTTTTCCTCTCCTCTGTCATTTCTATCAGTTTGACAAGTTCAGTTTACTATGAATTTACCAGATGAAGATCATATCAGGCTAAAAAAAGATAGAGTTTCAACCTTTTCACCAGCAATAATATGATTTATTGATCTAATCTAATATTGATCTCCAAACCCTCATTTAGCTTTATTATATATTTGTTGTCCTGATCACATCCCTATGTGTTTGTGTAGTACTGACTGTGTGTGTGTGTGTGTGTGTGTGTGTGTGTGTGTGTGTGTGTGTGTGTGTGTGTGTGTGTGTGTGTGTGTGTGTGTGTGTGTGTGTGTGTGTGTGTGTGTGTGTGTGTGTGTGTGTGTGTGTGTGTGTGTGTGTTGATTACGGCCGTTGGGATGTTCGTCAGCAGGTGCCTGTCTCACTCCAGACAGAGAGACAAATATGTGATCAGATGAAGCTTTATTGATCTGTGTGAGGAGCTCGTTACAGCAGCAGATAAAGTAAAGAAATAGAATATCAATAGAGAAAATGGGTGTGTGTGTGTTTAAATATCACACAACCGACAAAAGTATGGGGGGGTTCACTCAGTCACTCAGGGACAGTTTGCACGGAGCATAACATTAGCCTTCTGATTTACATCATTTTAAGTATGGAACACCATGGTTTCCAATTTTTATTTTATTTTATTTATCCTTTATTTAACCAGGAAGGTCCCATTGAGATCCAGTATCTCTTCTGCCAGGGAGAGCTGGTCAAGATGGGCAGCAAAATGAGATTAAAAAAAAAAAAAGGTTTCATATAAAATTTCAAATACGCCACAAAAGCTGCTTGGCATTGTGTTGGATGCTAGACTTACATGGACTGAACACATCTGAACACATTGATAATATCGTAACTAAAATGGACAAGATTTCCGTTACCAGGAAATGTTCTGGGTATGTAACTCTGAACCAAGAGATCCAAGCTTTAGTTTTGTCACACCTGGAGTTCTGTCCAGTCTTGTTTTCATCTGCAGCTGAGAAAGAGCTAAAAAAAACCTCCAACTCGCTCAAAACAAAGCCGCCAGATCAGCTCTGCATTGTTCAATGCGCACAAATGTTTTTCAAATGCACAGAAATCTCTCATGGCTTCCTGTAGAGAACAGATTACAATCCAGATCTTCTGATCTTCTTCAGGAATGTCTTAAATGACAAGAAACCACAGTATCTTTCTGACCGAGTAGTGAACATCAGAGGTGAACACAACTATCTGACCAGACAGGCCAGTTCAGGATATCTCTAACCATCTAGACCGAGGACAAATCTCCTCAAATCTGCTGTAGTCTACAGAGCCTTTACAGTTGAACACTTCACCAAATCACATTATTAAAACAAATACCAGAGCCGCTTTCAAGAAAACAATAAAAGAGAACTTAATACAATTAACTGTAGGAACGAACAGTAGATGACTCATCTTACTTGCTTATTTTCTTGTTTTGTTTTTTTTCTTCTTCCTTTTTGTTTTTGTAGTGTCTAATGATTTGATGATGGATCTTTGTAAGTAATGTGTTGTCAGCAGCAGTCTACTGACACACTAATGCAGAAAACAAACATCTAAGACTTCTAAGAAATGTATATAAAAAATCTAGGCTGCCTAAGACTTTTGCACAGTACTGTATATGATGTATATAATTGTTTGTTAAAATGTGTGTTTTCTGTGTCTGACCCCAGGAAGACTAGCTGACGTCACGGTGTGAGCTAATGGGGAACAAAAACATACCAAAACACAACAAACAGGCACAGAACATACAGGGATCAAGGGCTAGAAAGAATCATGGAAAATAATGGCACATGTTAAAAGCAATGACATTGTTAAGTAAGAACTGATTTTAAAATATTTTTAAACATGTCAAGAGGGTAAAGAATCCAAGTTCAGTAGCTTATGCCTCGCAGATCATTCCAAGTTTGCGGTGCATGAAAGGAAAAGTCAGGTTTACCCAGCTCTGTTCAGGTGGTTGGGACCATGAGGAGAATTTTTTTTCTGAATATTATATATGGTGTAAAATGGTGTTTCATTTCTAAAGTTAAACACTCCAGCTACAGACAGATTTTACCGACTGACAGCAGCGACTACCGGAGCTCCTCCAGGCTGCGATGAAGCTAACGTTAGCCTCACCGCTAACGAAGTACTGAGAAGTTTTACTTCAGTAAAAGTATCAATACAACAAAGTAAAGATACTCCATTACAAGTAAAAGTCCTGCATTCAAAATCTTACTTAAGTAAAAGTACATAAGTATCGGCAGAAAAATGTACTTAGAGTATCAAAGTAAACGTACTCATTATGCAAACTGTCCCCATTTAGAGAGTTATATTTTTCATAAATTATTGGAATATTAATACTGATTTATTGACATACATGTACATGTAAGCAGCATTTTAAAGTTGTCAACGTGAAGCTAATCTTAACAATTTAGCTTTACTTTTGGGTAGTCTAATCTATAACAATGCTATTTTATAGTTATTTTATAAAGATGATCAAATGTTTTAAATATAAAATATTGATCTGAAAAGTAACTAGTAACTATAGCTGTGAAATAAATGTAATGGAGTAAAAAGTACAATATTTCCCTCTAAAATGTAGTGGAGTATAAGTACAAAGTAGCATAAAATGGAAATACTCAAGTAAAGTACAAGTACCTCAAAATTGTACTTAAGTACAGTACTTGAGTAAATGTACTTAGTTACTTTCCACCTCTGTCTAACAGACTCGTGCTCAGTCTCACAGTGAGACAGACTGTACAGCCTTAATGATCAGGTTTGTGTCGTCACCATAGCAACTAACACTTCAAATTCCATATTGCCGTTTTATGCTGAACAAGCCACATTACCATGAGGAACAGAGGAAGAACCGTTCTACACATTCAAGCTCTGTGTGTGCAACAGTGTCCTCCACGTCACCATGGTAACCGGGAGCACAGTGTCTCCTGGTGTTTCTACTTCCTGTTTTGACAGGAAGGATGGAGTCTGTCAGAGTGTTTGGAGCGGGGGGGAAATGATGTGGAGGAAAAGTGAAAAGATCAGATTTTTGTCTCTGTGTAAATGCAACCATGATGCCCTGCCTGTGTGTGTGTGTGTGTGTGTGTGTGTGTGTGTGTGTGTGTGTGTGTGTGTGTGTGTGTGTGTGTGTGTGTGTGTGTGTGTGTGTGTGTGTGTGTGTGTGTGTGTGTGTGTGTACACAGAGCGAGAGATGCTCTATCTCTCTGTTAAGAGGCTTATCCAGCATGTAACAGAGAGAGAGCAGCAGAATAGGCTGAAATATAAATCTGGATGGAATCAACATCAGCATCACACACTACAGAGAGAGAGAGAGAGAAAGAAAGTGAGAAAGAGGTTAAACAGAGACATGGGAGACATTGAGAGAGGGAGATAAAATCCGTGTGTGTGTGTGTGTGTGAGCGAGAATAAAGATAAACAGATCGTGAGAGATGAGAGAGGGAGAAAATGCGCGCGTGAGAGAGAGAGAGAGAGAGCGAATAGAGATACATAAACAGATTGTAAGAAACAGAGGGAGAGAGAGGCAGAGAGAGAAGCGGAGTGAGAGAGAGAGAGTGAGAGAGGAGAGGCAGTCAGTGATAAACTCAACAGTTTCTAAGTAAAGCTGGCAGTCGGCGGCGCCTCCACAGCGCGTTCACACCTCCATTTCTTCTAAAAAACCATCTCTCCTCCTCCTCTTCCTCCTCCTCCTCTCTCTCTCTCCATCCATGCCGCCGGAGGCTCCGGACCATGGCGAAGATCCGGGTGTCGTACGAGTACTCCGAGGCGGAGGACAAGAGCATCCGGCTGGGCTTGTTCCTGATCGCCTGCGGGATCCTGAGCCTGTTCATCCTGGGCTTCTGCTGGCTCAGCCCGACGCTGCAGAGCCTGCAGAGCAAGCCGGCCAACTGCACGGTGAGCCCGGCTACAGCAGCCCGCCCGCCCGCGGGGCAGAGCCGGAACCAGCACCAGAACCAGAACCAGAGCCAGAACCAGAACCAGCACAGTTAGTTTAGATTGTTCCAGTCGACTTATTAGTAGTAGTGGTACCAGTGTCATTTAGCCATTATTAGTTTTTTTAGTGGTTGTTGTTGCTTGTTTTTACTAGTCGTAGTTTACTAGTTGTTGTAGTTTACTAGTTGTTACTTATTTTAATTAGTAGTCTAGTAGCTATTAATTATTATTAGCAGTAGCAGTAGTAGTAGCCTACATTTAATTTACACATTAATAGCAATATCTTGCCTTACAGTTAAAAATTCTACTTTTAATTCTATTTACTTTTATCTAGTATAGTAGTTATAGTGTAGTGTAGTATAGTAGTTGTATAGTATATAGTAGTTGTAGTTGTATAGTTTATAGTAGTTGTAGTGTAGTTTTTGTATATATATATATTTTGTAATTCCGTGTTCTGACTTTTTACCTCATTGTGTTTGTTTTTCATCATTTATGTGAATTGCTGCTGCAACACTGTAATTTCCCTCTGGGGATAAATAATGTACTTTATCTATCTATCTATCTATCTATCTATCTATCTATCTGTCTATCTATCTATCTATCTATCTATCTGTCTATCTAGCAGTAGTCAGTAGTAGTTGTAGGCTGTTAGTAGTTGTACTGCAGTAGTGTCATTATTAGTTGTATTAGTGGTTGTTGTTTGTTTCTTGTTGTTAGGCTACTTATTATTAGTATTACTCATCATTATTATTATTATTATTATTATTGGCCTACTAAGAAACCAAACCCCTTAATTTAAAATGACCTTATAGTTTCTCATCACATGAACATTAATTATCCATTAGAAATAACAGCTTTAATAAAGTAAGGTTAGCATCATGGGTCTGTAAGGGATTTATTCATGGGTTGGTTCACAGAGAGAAGGGATGTTTCATGCCTTTTGTGCAGGTTTACAGGTTATTAATGAGTTATTAATGGAAAGTTCCTGTCTCCCTGAATTTTACATTAAATTAGAAAGTAAGCAGTCAAACATTAAGGGGAGTTTAAGGAGGTTTTGATGGATCTCCTCCATTAATAACTCCCTTAAGTCATTTAAGGGGATTTTGCATGAATTAAGGGGTAATTCATGTAAATGATGAAATTGAAATGTTAATGTTAATAGTAGTATCTGACTTATATTAGTAATAGCAGTAGTCATAGTAGTTGTCAGTTGTACCATTATCAATAGAGAGATAGATCTTTATTATCCATTACATACAATGGAAAATTGTCTGTGGCACTCCAGCAACAAAAATCCAACATCAGACTTTATAAACGTGAGTTTTTATATTATATATATTATGTATTAATAGTAGTATCCGACTTATTAGTAATAGTCATAGTAGTTGTCAGTTGTACCATTATCATCATTACTATTAATAGCAGTCATAACAACAATAATAATACTCATGATCATCATACCTATAATCATAATAATCCTAAAATAATTTGAGTAGCAATTTAATGAATAGTATTAATAGTAGTAGTACATTATTAGTATCAGTAGAAGTATTTATGTTAGTATTAATTAGTGTGGTCCTGTAAATCACTGAACTGAGTTTTTCATCACTGTAATGGAGAGCAAAGATCAAACAAACCGCAGCAGCATCAGGACCGACTCCCTCTCAGCTGATTTTTCATATTCATATTTTCCTAGTCATCAGTCAGACAGGAAGTGGAGATGTGGAGGGAAACATGTCAGCTGCAACTTTGTCTTTTCTTCTGGTTCAGTGAACAACAATTTATTAAATAATTTAGTATTACTGTTTTCCAGAGGTGGGACTCGAGTCACATGACTTAGGACTTGACTCTGACTTGAAAAGGTTTCTAAAGTCTTGACTTGAGATCTTGTGTTTGTGTAAATGACTCAGATTGAAAGTGATGAGATTTGTTCCAGCAGACGACTGAATTTAAATTCTGTTTTCTGAATTTGTATGGAATGATTGAATTTATTGAAGTTGAAACTGATTATAGAAATCAAACTCATGATGCTCTTACCAAGTTTTTATCCTATTAAAACCATATTGCATTGAAAAGTCCTAGATGTTTAGTTTTCTGTAAGATCTGAAGCTGACTGCTTCCTGGTTGTAAAGTCGCTCTGCAGCTTTCAGTCTGAATCAGTGAAACTGTCTGCGCTGCATTTTGAAGCCGGTGTGAATTTGCATGACATAAATTCTGCTTCCAGTGTTCAGCTGTGAGCCAAGAGACTCACATGATTTACTGCAGCAGCCTGTTAGCTTATTGCAGCGTCCTGATGGAAAACTCAGCAGCTTCATGCGTACAGAAAAGCCTTTCTGCCTTTCTGAGGTGATGAACAGCAGGTTTGAAATCATACGGTCCAAACAGCTACAGTGTAAGATGATATTTTATAACCTCAAAAAGAACCTGTCCTGTTACTGTACACAGGCTTATAGAGCTGAACAAATAAAAATTTAAAAAATAATCGAAACTGCAATATGAACTTCTGCAATTTCCAAATCTCAGAGTCTGCAGTTAGTTTCTTCAGAGAGAGTCAGAGGTGAAAGAAGTACTGAGAAGTTTTACTTCAGTAAAAGTAGCAATACAACAATGTAAAGATACTCCATTACAAGTAAAAGTCCTGCATTCAAAATCTTACTTCAGTAAAAGTACATAAGTATTGGCAGCAAAATGTACTTAGAGTATCAAAGTAAACGTACTCATTATGCAAATGTCCCCATTTAGAGAGTTATATTTTTCATAAGTTATTGGAATATTAATACTGATTTATTGACATACATGTACATGTAAGCAGCATTTTAAAGTTGTCAATGATGAAGCTAATCTTAACAATTTAGCTATACTTTTGGGTAGTCTAATCTATAACAATGCTATTTTATAAAGATTATCAAATGTTTTAAATATAAAATATTGATCTGAAAAGTAACTAGTAACTATAGCTGTGAAATAAATGAGTAAAAAGTACAATATTTCCCTCTAAAATGTAGTGAAGTATAAGTACAAAGTAGCATCAAATGGAAATACTCAAGTAAAGTACAAGTACCTCAAAATTGTACTTAAGCAAATGTACTTAGTTACTTTCCACCTCTGGACAGAGTTTGGTCCAAACTGGATTTGTGAACAAGGAGATTTAGAATCAAAACCTTCAGTCTCAAACTCAGTAGATCTGCTCCCTCATCTAGTTTTTAACTAAATCACTTTTCTTAAAACAGTTTTAAACTTGTGATATGAATCGCAGTTTAAACCGCAGCTGCGATATTCTGTCAAAAAAACACAAAAAGATTTCTTCTCAGTATCTTTCAGCTGTATTATGAATAAAGGTTTGACTTATGAAACCTGTTGTGAGTCACGTTGCCTTTGTGTTAACATGAGCAACTGAAACGATATATTTCCACACCTCCAATTCAACAGGGAAATTATTAAAATTAGCAGGGAGAGAAACAACGAAACCGTCTGATCTTTATTTTATTTATTAGGTCTGTTAGTGTCTGTTTTCCTTCTGATGATCAGCAACTGGAGATCAAACTTTAAATTTCTCTCTCCTCTCCTCTCCTCTCCTCCTCTCCCCTCCCCTCCTCCTCTCCTCCTTTCTTCCTCTCCTCTCCTCTCCTCTTCTCTCTCCTCTCTCCTCTCTCCTCTCCTCTCCCTCTCCTCTCCTCTCCTCTCTCCCTCTCCTCCTCTCTCCTTTCTCCTCCTCCTCTCCACCTCTCTCCTCTCCTCCTTTCTTCCTCTCCTCTCCTCCTCCTCTCTCCTCTCTCCTCCTCCTCTCTCCTCTCCTCCTTTCTTCTCTCCTCTCCTCTCCTCCTCTCCTCTCCTCTCCTCTCTCCTCTCCTCCTCCTCTCTCCTCTCTCCTCTCTCCTCCTCTCCCCCCCCCCCCCTCCCCCCCCCCCCCCTCCCCCCCCCCCCCCTCAGGTGGTGTCAGTGCTGCGTCGGAGGAGATGTTTGAGTGTGTGTTCACCTGTGGTTCAGACTGCAGAGGAACCTCTCTGTATCCCTGCCTGCAGATCTTCGTCAACAACTCCGAGTCAAACTCTGTGGCTCTGCTGCACTTTGACGAGCAGCAGCTGCTGCTCAACCCCAAGGTGAGACACTCAGACCGCATCAGACCACGTCAGACCGCGTCAGACCGCGTCAGACCGCACCAAACCTCATCAGATTGGATCAAACCGCATCAGACCGCATCGAACAAGTCACTTCAAGTAGGGCTGCGACTAATGATTATCTTCATTGTCGATTAATCTGTCGATAATTTTCTCGATTAATCGATTAGTTGTTTGGTCTATAAAATGTGAGAAAATGGTGAAAAATGTGGATCAGTGTTTCCCAAAGCCAAGATGACGTCCTCAAATGTCTTGTTTTGTCCACAACCCAAAGATATTCAGTTTACTGTCATAGAGGAGGAAAGAAACCAGAAAATATTCACATTTAAGAAGCTGGAATCAGAGAAGTTTGACTTATTTTTCTTACAAAATTACTCAAACCGGTTAATCGATTATCAAAATAGTTGGCGATTAATTTAATAGTTGACAACTAATCGATTAATCGTTGCAGCTCTAACTTTAAATAGGCTTGGGCCGATATTCGATAATATTGAATATCGCAATATTTTCCGCGATATCAAACATCCATCTCTCTAGTCCACATTAGAGCCACAGACCCCATCTGATGAGATTTTGTCTCTTGGACTCAAATCTGAGAATATTTTTTATTGTCAGATTTGACTTTGTCCAGAACTCCATGACTGTCTGTACTGCAGGTAGAGAGATAACAGAGACACTATGATCAGAGCAGACATTCTTCTACATTCATAATGCTGAAGTTTAACAGTTCATCAGTTTGCTGGGGACCCCCTGGAACCCCCTCGAGGACCCCTGGTGATCCACGGACCCCTCATTGAGAACCACTGGCCTAGATCACAACTGTGCAAACTTTTAAACTTATAAACCTCTAATCTGTAGTGGTAGGGTAGTGAAAAAAATAATCAAAAATAATCATAGTTGTAGTGAAAAATGTGTCATTTTATTTCAAGTGGGTTATTATTTATAGCCCTGAAATATTATGTCATTTAGGAAAAACACACGCCCCCTCCAAAAAGACATTTAATTTTTTGACTCTGAGCATCTGACTGTTGGTTCAGCAGCTCAGAAACATTTTCTCACTGCAGTCTGTAGAGTTCACAGAGGAAACAGCTTGATAACCACAGAGGTCAGAGGTCAGAGGTCAGAGGGGAACAGGCTGGTTCAGGCTACAGTCTCTCTCTCACTGGGTAGAACAGAACACAAATAGACAAACTGGAAGCTCTGGGAGCAAATGGAGCATTCCAGTGAGTGTGTGTGTGTGTGTGTGTGTGTGTGTGTGTGTGTGTGTGTGTGTGTGTGTGTGTGTGTGTCATCACACCGTTAAGATGCTGCAAACATCCCAGTAGTCCTGAACAGCTGATATCACTGTCCATGAAATAGGAGACTGTCTCTCTCTCTGTCTGTCTGTCTCTCTGTCGGTCTCTCTGTCTCTCTGTCTCTCTCTCTGTCTGTCTGTCTGCTTGTCTGTCTGTCTGTCTCTCTCTGTCTCTCTCTCTGTCTGTCTCTCTCTCTGCCTGTCTGTCTCTCTCTCTGTCTGTCTGCTTGTCTGTCTGTCTGTCTCTCTCTGTCTGTCTCTCTCTCTGTCTGTCTCTCTGTGCCTGTCTGTCTCTCTGTCTGTCTCTCTCTGTCTCTCTGTCTGTTTTCAGGACATGTGCCTTTTCTACTACTTCTTCTTCTTCTGTAGTTGCTGCGACAGTGCAAGTCTAGGCTGTCGCTACGGCAACGGAGTAAATATAGAGGGGAGACGACGTGTCATTGATGCTGCTTGGTTACCACGGCAACCGTGAGGGGGATGACGTGGAGAGAGAGAGACAGAGAGAGACAGAGAGAGAGAGAAGTTGTATGTTCGGTTGGATGTCAAACTCTTCCTCTTTATTGGCTCTGTGACCTTTTACCTAAAGCTAATGAGAGAGAGAGAGAGAGAGAAAGAGAGAAAAAGAGAGATATAGAGAGATAATTGATGTTTTGTCTATAGGGGACTGCCTGTAGAACAGCTGACTGAGAGAGAGAGAGAGAGAGAGAGAGAGAGAGAGAGAGAGAGAGAGTTAATTGGTGTAGTGTCTATAGGGGGCAGTTAGTTAATGGAGCCGCCTGTGGACCAGATGACTGACATGACATTAAGATCAACAGTCTGTTTCCATTCAAGTTGATATATATATATATATATATATATATATATGTATGTGTGTGTGTGTGTGTTTTTGTAACTAATGATGCAAATAATATTGATGATGTAATGAATGAGAAAAGCATTATGGAAATGGCAGATTTTGATCAAATGTCCTCAGTTCCGCTCCTGCAGCTGATCGTACGCTCTGTTGTCTGCAGACACACACACACACACACACACACACACACACACACACCAACTGTTACTGACACTAACACTAACACAACTGACACACAGCTGTCTGTGTTCAGCTGCACCATGAGACTGAAGGAACATCTGAGCCAGTGGAGTGTAAAGGGACCAGAGCTGCAACTAACCATTATTTTCATGGCTGATTATTTTCTCGATTAATCAATTTGTTGTTTGGTCTATAAAATGTCAGAAAATGGTGAAAAATGTGGATCAGTGTTTCCCAAAGCCCAAGATGACGTCCTCAAATGTCTTGTTTTGTCCACAACCCAAAGATATTCAGTTTACTGTCATAGAGGAGGAAAGAAACCAGAAAATATTCACATTTAAGAAGCTGGAATCAGAGAATTTTGACTTATTTTTCTTAAAAGATTACTCAAACCAGTTAATCGATTATCAAAATAGTTGGCGATTAATTTAATAGTTGACAATATGTGACTGAATATAAATTAGGCTGTAAGGAGTCAGGTTTGCCTCCTACACCAGTCATCTGTATGAAGCCTACAACTGGAATTAATAGAAACATCAAGAGGTTTCACCGTTATTTTCAACAGAGCAAAAGTTCGCAAAATAAGCCGACCGTAAACAGGTTTTCCATCTCAGGAAAGTAGTTCCGTGGCACAGAAAATAGTCCCCGGCGTAATGAAGAATTTGTTCCCATTTGAATTTAATTTGGTAATAACTACAACAGCCTGACTTTTCATGGTCACAGTTAGCGATTTTTAAAATGTAAACTATGTCTTTGTGAGCTGTGTTTAAAGAGGAACTAAACCCCAAACCCAAATCTGTGGTGAAGCCTGACACCTAGTGGTGAAACGTAGGGTATTGAACTGGTCATCTGCTATTGGCTGGTCTTTGTGCCAGGTGATGTCACCACCTGTTGTACTCTATAGAGGGTGACATCACCTGGCACAAAGACCAGCCAATAGCAGAATAGAGAACCATTAGAACTACAAATCAGGAGAAGGAAGTGGAGCTGGATAGGCCACACACTCAGAAGACACAATAAATCAATCACCAAACAGACTAGATCCCACAAGGCAGGAGAAATAGAGGAAGACCTAGAACCACGTGGAGAAGAAGCACAGAGCAGGAGATGAAGGCTGAGGGGTTGTCATGGCAACAACTAGAGATGTTCCGATCCCATTTTTTCCTTCCCGATACCGATTCCGATACCTGAACTTGCGTATCGGCCGATACCGAGTACCGATCCGATACCAGTGCGTTAAAAAATATATATTATTATTATTATTTTTTAACAGCTGTATACTACTAACCCTGTATGTGATATGATTGCTATCATTGTTGTATGGCCTGGCTCAGGTTAAACTCTTTGTAAAACATGAACAAATACATACAGAGAATGAATGAACTTTATTATCTAGTTTGACAGTCAGTCACAACTGAAAAAGAACATAAATAAATAAATCTAGGAATAAATAACAATTCCTTTAAAAAACTGTTAAAGTGCAGCCACAATTTAGTAAAATAAAAGACATTTAAAATTTTAAATAGTACAGTAACAGTATAAATTTAGTATATAAGTATAGATTTCCAGGAAAACGGACGTTTTATCCGGATGAAACTACTTTACAGTTGATTTTTCTCAGGGATAATAAATTACGTGATATCGGATCGGTGCATAAACTCACGTACTCACCGATACCCGATCAGCATGTCAGGCTGTATCAGAGGCATTTCCCATACTGGTATCTGTATCAGAACAACTCTATCAACAACTTGACCGAAGGGCACAAGACCGGAGAGGATGGAGGGTTTTCGTTGATGGCCTGTGTTCCTTAGGGAATAAAAGGCCTAACTACCAACTGACAGACACATGGACACTTTATGAAATCGCTGTAAAACTATGTATTCTGCATAGATGAATACAAATAATTACCCCAAGTGGTGGATTTTTTGTATCTCTGCGCGAGTATAAATCTAAATCATCATACTGTTCAAAAGGTTGTAATCTGTCGTAAACCACCTTGGATCTGGTCCTCTGGTCCTCTGGTCCTCTGGTCCTCTGGTCCTCTGGTCCTCCAGCAAGTTCCCACCTGTCAAACTGATGCCCCATGTCAACGGTTAACATCAGGGTCTCCAATTCCAGACAGCATATGACCGAAAAAATCACAATCCTTAACTTGTAATTGATTTTCTTCCAGTCCCTGCAGATGGATGATAGAGCACCTATTTCTGAGATTCAAAATTCGTATCCAATTCCTGACACTTTGGTCCGTGTCGGTGTTTTCATATACTCCATATTAACCCTTTATTAACCTTCCTGTACCTTCACAATGTTACAGATACTTGTAAGAAGTGCAGGCTCTGTACTCAAAGCTCTTATTTTTCCATTTATCAGCCGATACAGATTCTCTACATGAAGTAACTTGTTCCTGACTAAGTTCGTAACTTAGTGTTTTATATGCTTAAATGTGTATAGATATTTATGAAATTTGATACCTAGCCTCTGAAATGTGTATGAATTTACGTCACTTAGCTTTCGGTTGGGAACTCCGTATAAAAATGTGTGTATGTACATAATATGTGTAAACTGGGACTCAGTGAGATTTTACGTTCAAACAGCTTACATGAATTTCAGTCTTTTTTAATCCACCGGCAGTTATTTCAGACACATACTGTCCGACAATCCAGATTGGACGGTTGATTTTATTATTATTATTATTATTTTTTATTATTATTATCATCATCATCATCATCAGCATCAGATATACAAAATTATCCAAAAGCATAAATGGAGTAACAGAACAGTAACAAAGAATAACAGACATACAGATATACAACGTCAGGGGTTACAAACAAAGCTTGACACAAACAAATACAAAATGAAAATGGTGCAGTAAAAATTATATTAAGATGTTAAATTTGGAGCACAAATTTAAGGTTTTCACAGCTTTTCTATTGCATGAGGTTGATAATGTTCTAATGTAGGACTCTGCTTAAAGGTACAAAAAAGAGTTTAGTTTTTAACACTTTACATTTATGGATATAAAACTTGGCCAGCAATGTGATGAGATTACACGGAAAAAAATAATTTTCTAAAACCAAACAATACATCCTTCAAGCAAACTACAGAAGCATCATAGGTAGAGTCCAGTATAAGGTTGGACGGTGGATGTGGGCGGGTCAAACCTCCTGATGACGAGCCTGACAGAGCGACAACAACGACCAACATGGCCGCCGGCAAAGGATCTGGATGATAGTGAGCTGGATTCAGAGATTTCATCAATCCTTAAAAAACTGAACAGCATCAATGAATTAAAACAGGAACAATCAGCTGATTAAAAGCAGAGGTGAAGACGCCATGACGGTTGTCGCTCTGAGGCGTTTCCAGATGATGTCACTCTGCTCTGCTGCTGTGATTGGTCAAAGATTTTGATAACTGACAACTGACACTGACCAATCAGTGGTGGATAGACTGACCAGACTGATATGAATCACCATGTAAATTCACAAAGTGTTAAAGACTGAGAGTCATGGAGCTAGACAGGAGAGGAGAGGAAAGGAGGAGAGGAGGAGAGGAAAGAAGGAGAGAGAAGACAGGAGGAGAGGAGAGAAGAGAGGAGAGGAGGAGAGAGAAGACAAGGAGAGAGGAGAGGAGGAGAGAGAAGACGAGGAGAGAGAAGAGGAGGAGAGGAGGAGAGAGAAGACGAGGAGAGAGGAGAGGAGAGGAGGAGAGGAGAGAGAAGACAAGGAGAGAGGAGAGGAGCAGAGAGAAGACGAGGAGAGAGGCGAGGAGGAGAGGAGAGAGAAGACAAGGAGAGAGGAGAGGAGGAGAGAGAGAAGACAAGGAGAGAGGAGAGAAGAGACTCTTCTCTCTCCTGCTGATGGAAAAACACAATCCACATTTTATTGTTTTTGTGACAGTTCAGAAGTTCACTGAAAATGTTGTTGACAGTCAGATGGAAACATCCACCATCCTGTTTGTCACACACACACACACACACACACACACACACACACACTACACACACACACACACACACACACACACACACACACACACACACACACACTACACACACACACACACACACGCACACACACACACACACACACACACACACACACAGTATTGCTCAGTCATGTCTGGCAGTCCATTTATTTTACAAGCTGTTTGCTCTTCTGTTTAGAGTCCATCTTTGTTCCTGCAACAACATGTGTGTGTGTGTGTGTGTGTGTGTGTGTGTGTGTGTGTCCGAGCATTATGTGAAAACCTTTGTCTGGTATAAAAGAGAAGTTAGAATGACATGAATGCTAAAGAGAAAGGATTGGAAGAGAGATGTGTGTGTTTTTGTTTTCTTCAGTCTGGGTTTCAGTTTCACTTTTCAGTTCCGGCATTTGATTGGCTCAGAGTTTGAAAACACACGACACTTCTGGTTTGTTTTTCTTGGACTTCAAACCGGCTCCTGTTCTGTTCTGTCTCCAGACCGACCGGATGAAGAGGTAACACTTTACAATAAGGGTCACTAAGTTAACAGTTAACTAATGTGTAATTTACTAATGGTGTTTATGTTAACTAAGGTATTAATTTATACATTATTTAATAGTTTATAAAGATGACTTAAATAATGTATAAATTAATACCTTAGTTAACATGAACACCATTAGTAAATGATTACCAGACACATTAGTTAACTGTTAGTTAAGGGTTAGTTAATGCTTATTAAGCATTAACTAACCCATACTGACCCTTATTGTAAAGTGTTACCGGCTGTTTACGTTTTGATGCGTCAGACCTGGCCGACTGTGATGCATCATGGGAGAGAGAAATGTGTAGTTTCAGCAGGAACAGGAAGTCGTTCTAAAGGACAGAGGGACTGAAGCTGCTGCTGGTGGAAGTTCAGAGGAAGACGAGAAAAAAAGGAGTGGAGAACGTTCT
>NW_027284196.1:20000-22500 GCF_046629955.1 Centroberyx affinis | reverse complement strand
CTGAGGTCTGTGCTGAGGTCTGTGCTGAGGTCCGTCCTGAGGTCTGTCCTGAGATCTGTGCTGAGGTCTGTGCTGAGGTCTATCCTGAGGTCTGTCCTGAGGTCTATCCTGAAGTCTGTGCTGAGGTCTGTGCTGAGGTCCGTCCTGAGGTCTGTCCTGAGCTCTGTCCTGAGGTCTGTCCTGAAGTCTGTCCTGAGCTCTGTCCTGAGCTCTGTCCTGAGGTCTATCCTGAGCCTCTGTCCTGAGGTCTATCCTGAGCCTCTGTTCTGAGGTCTGTCCTGAGCTCTGTGCTGAGGTCTGTCCTGAGGTCTGTCCTGAGGTCTATCCTGAGGTCTATCCTGATGTCTGTCCTGAGGTCTATCCTGAGGTCTATCCTGAGGTCTATCCTGAGGTCTGTCCTGAGGTCTGTCCTGAGGTCTATCCTGAAGTCTATCCTGAAGTCTGTCCTGAGGTCTGTGCTGAGTTCTATCCTGAGCCTGTGTCCTGAGGTCTATCCTTAGGTCTATCCTAAGCCTGTGTCCTGAGGTCTATCCTGAGGTCTATCCTGAGGTCTGTCCTGAGGTCTATCCTGAAGTCTGTGCTGACGTCTGTGCTGACGTCTGTCCTGAGGTCTATCCTGAAGTCCTGAGGCCTGTCCTGAGCCTGTGTCCTGAGGTCTATCCTGAGGTCTATCCTGAGCCTGTGTCCTGAGGTCTATCCTGAGGTCTATCCTGAGCCTGTGTCCTGAGGTCTATCCTGTGGTCTATCCTGAGGTCTGTCCTGAGCTCTGTCCTGAGCTCTGTCCTGAGCTCTGTCCTGAAGTCTGTCCTGATCTCTGTCCTGAGGTCTATCCTGAGCCTCTGTTCTGAGGTCTGTCCTGAGCCTCTGTCCTGAGGTCTATCCTGAGCCTCTGTCCTGAGGTCTATCCTGAGCCTCTGTCCTGAGGTCTATCCTGAGCCTCTGTTCTGAGGTCTATCCTGAGCCTTTGTCCTAAGGTCTGTCCTGAGATCTGTCCTGAAATCTGTCTGAGGTCTATCCTGAGGTCTGTCCTGAGGTCTATCCTGAGGTCTGTCCTGAGGTCTGTCCTGAAGTCTATCCTGAGCCTCTGTCCTGAGGTCTATCCTGAGGTCTGTCCTGAGGTCTGTCCTGAGGTCTATCCTGAGCCTCTGTCCTGAAGTCTGTCTTGAGGTCTATCCTGAGCCTCTGTCCTGAGGCCTGTTCTGAGGTCTATCCTGAGCCTCTGTCTTGAGGTCTGTCCTGAGGTCTGTCTTGAGGTCTGTCCTGAGGTCTGTCCTGAGGTCTATCCTGAGCCTCTGTCCTGAGGTCTGTCTTGAGGTCTATCCTGAGGACTTGCAGAACTCTACATGCAGGGTCTCAATTGGATGCCTCTCTCTCTCTCTCTCTCTCTCTCTCTCTCTCTCTCTCCCTCTCTCTCTCTCAAATCAAATATATAAATAAGAATAGGTAAAATTAACTTAAAAATGCAAACAGAAAAATTGTGATTTTGCTGTTAAAAAAAAATATGTATATATACAGATAAGTAAAGATGAAAATAGAAAAATGTGGACACTGCAGTTAAAAAATATAAATTCTCTCTCGTAGTCTCTCTCTCTCTAGTAGTTTCTTTCTCTCTCTATTAGTCTCTCTCTCTCTCTAGTAGTTTCTTTCTCTCTCTAGTAGTCTCTCTCTCTAGTAGTCTCTCTCTCTATTAGTCTCTCTCTCTCTCTAGTAGTCTCTCTCTCTCTAGTAGTCTCTTTCTCTCTCTATTAGTCTCTCTCTCTCTCTAGTAGTCTATTTCTCTAGTAGTCTCCCTCTCTCTAGTAGTCTCTCTCTCTCTCTCTAGTAGTCTCTTTCTCTCTAGTAGTTGCTCTCGCTCTCTCTAGTAGTCTCTTTCTATCTCTAGTAGTCTCTCTAGTGGTCTCTTTCTCTCTCTAGTAGTCTCTCTCTCTAGTAGTCTCTTTCTCTCTCTAGTAGTCTCTCTCTCTAGTAGTGTCTCTCTCTCTAGTAGTCTCTTTCTCTCTCTAGCAGTCTCTCTCTCTCAAATCCCATTCAGTTTCTCTACAGGAGAAACTAAAAACCCCAAATAACCAGAGATCAGCAGAAAGGTGCAGGGAAGAAGAGAGGAGAAGAGAGGAGAGGAGAGGAGAGGAGAGGAGAGGAGAGGAGAGGAGAGGCTGAACTGATCAGTGAGTTTCAGTATTGATCAGCGATCAGCTGATCAGGCTCATCCTCATTCTGATTCACTGACTGCAGCTTCAACATGTTTTCCTTTGGTGAAGTCAGAGTTTCAGAGTTGTGTGCGAACCTTCTTTAGGTAGTAGGGCAGACACACACACACACACACACACACACACACACACACACACACACACACACACACATACACACACACACACACACACCTTCTCTTCACACTGCCCTGCTGATTCATCACTGTCATGTTCACCCACTCTCATGAGGAAGAGAGAAAGAGAGAGAGAGTCTATGAAGTTTCCATTTAATATGTTTAGAAAGAAGCGAG
>NW_027284196.1:0-17500 GCF_046629955.1 Centroberyx affinis | reverse complement strand
GAGCTTTAAAGTCGTCATTTACGCTTCACCTTAAAGAAGGTTCAGGCAGCGTACCGTTATGAAAGTCTAAGCGATACTCCTCCTCCCTAGTTGGAAGTGATTTCTCCATCTTCCTTTCCCTCCTTCCACCATCTGCTGCCAGAAACTCTTTCAGCTTTATCTCCGTTTGCTCTGGAAGAACAGAACCTCTTCCTGTTTTGTGCCGTAAAGCGATCCAGCAGATTTCCCTCCAGATCCAGAAACTATGGAGGATGCAGAGTAGAGGCTGATGGAGGCTGACAGGTTTCTTTTATACCTACTCAGATTTATTGATGTTAAAATCACATGTAGCACCTTTAACAACAAAGTGTAAACGCTTTGTGTCTCCAATCCACAAACATCAACTACAGAACCAGAAATAAACCAAATCAGGATGCTGGTGGATCGTTTACTGACAACTTCAAAGGAGGTAAATATTATCAGAACACATTAATCTGGACTGATTTTAATCTTTAATGTGATTATAATACCGAGTGAAACCCAGATAAAAAAGGAGTCATGTTAACACAGGTGGAAACACTGATACTGCAGCAGAGTAGTTGTGTGGGTATGGAGGCTGAATACACAGCAGCCCACATCCTGCACTGTCCACACACACACACACACACACACACACACACACACACACTCACACACACTCACACACACAGATTCGGAGGGATTGGATGTGAAAATCTTCCTTTCATCCTGATGGAATATTGTTCTCTGCGTTCGGCTCGGTTCGCAATCACCGCTTAATGTCCTCCCCCTCTGCGCCAATCACACCGTCGCCACGGCAACCGCCTCACCCAGAGAAACCAGCCCCGGCCGGGCGCCAATCAACCCCCTGTGACGTGTGTGTACGTGTACGTGTGTGTGTGTGTGTGTGTGTGTGTGTGCAGGTTATTATTGGAAGCTGGATCTAAAACTAAAATGAAATAATACTTTAGTAATCTGATATGCAAACATGAGTGATGCAAACCAATCAGTAACAAACTGGTGTGTGTGTGTGTGTGTGTGTGTGTGTGTTCATACATTTGAAGTATTTGGTGGCAAAATGAGATATCTACCATTTAAAAAAAAAAAAAAAAAATGACACCTACTCTGACTAAATTAAACCAAATGATCAGGGTGAGAAGTCAACTTTTTTCAGAGGTTATTTTTTGCCCCAGCGTCATATTTTTTGGGGCATTTTGGTCTTTTTGGGAACAATTTTATTGAACTAATAATACAGATTAGAGCTGCAACGATTAATCGATTAATCGATTAGTTGTCAACTATTAAATTAATCGCCAACTATTTTGATAATAAATTAATCGGTTTGAGTAATTGAGTAATAAAAATAAGTAAATCTTCTTAAATGTGAATATTTTCTGGTTTCTTTCCTCCTCTATGACAGTAAACTGAATATCTTTGGGTTGTGGACAAAACAAGACATTTGAGGACGTCATCTTGGGCTTTGGGAAACACTGATCCACATTTTTCACCATTTTCTGACATTTAATAGACCAAACAACTAATCGATTAATCGACAGATTAATCGACAATGAAAATAATCGTTAGTTGCAGCCCTAATACAGATATTGGTAAATAAACTCTACATTTGTAGCACTAAGATCAGTTTGAAGTTGTTTCCCACTGCTGGAGCCTGGCAGCAGCTTCCAGAAGACTCTCTGTCCCATCAGTCCGTCTTCAGCTCCTGTTCATGTTGCTTGTGTCTCTGTGGTTTGTGTTGTTTTCTCCTCCTGCCGCCAACTCGCTTGTTTTCTGATCAAAAACGCTCAATTTTTTCTTTCCCAGAATGCACTGGAAAGAGTTTCCCGGTCAGAGGTGTTCCTGATTATTATTTAAGCTGTTCCTCTTTTTTTTTAAAGGACAGTAATGAATTCAGTCCTTGGTTGACTGAATGAAACACTTCTACAGACCGGACCCAACAGATTTTACTGAACTCAAAGTAATGATTTATCCTCTGAAACAGATCAGTGTGACAAACCAAATATGTCGACTTTCCAATTGCAAACATACTGTAGTAACCCACACACACACACACACACACACACACACACACACACACACAGTATATATATGTATATAGTCGACTTTATTTACAGTCAGCCAGTGCTGCAGAGCAACAAAACACACAACTACAGATAAAAAAGAGAGACCAAACATAAATTTTAAGGTCTGAGGTGATGGTGTGTGAGAGTGTGTGTGTGTGTGTGTGTGTGTGTGTGTGTGTGTGTGTGTGTCTGTCTGTGTGTGTGTGTGTGTGTGTGACATCAGTGTCCTACTTCCCTGCCCCTCTCCCCAAACCACTCTTCATATGAATGAATTACAGATGATGAATCCAAATCTCTCGCCGGAATGGAGGTGAGGGAGGAGAGAGGGATGGATGGAGAGAGGGAAGAGATGTAGGAGAGAGGGAAGAGATGTAGGAGAGAGGGAGGGATGGAGGAGAGAGGGAGGGATGGAGAGAGGGAGGGATGGAGGAGAGAGGGAAGAGATGTAGGAGAGAGGGAGGGGTGGAGGAGAGAGGGATGGATAGAGGAGAGGGAGGGATGGAGGAAAGAGGGAAGGATGGAGGAGAGAGGGAAGAGATGTAGGAGAGAGGGAGGGATGGAGGAGAGAGGGAGGGATGGAGGAGAGGGAGGGATGGAGGAGAGAGGGAAGGATGTAGGAGAGAGGGAGGGATGGAGAGAGGGAGGGATGGAGAGAGGGAGGGATGGAGGAGAGAGGGAAGAGATGGAGAAGAGAGGGAAGAGATGGAGGAGAGAGGGAGGGATGGAGGAGAGGGAGGGATGGAGGAGAGAGGGAGGGATGGAGGAAGGATGGAGGAGAGAGGGAAGAGATGGAGGAGAGAGGAAAGAGATGGAGGAGAGAGGGAAGGATGGAGAAGAGAGGGAAGGATGGAGGAGAGAGGGAAGAGATGGAGGAGAGAGGAAAGAGATGGAGGAGAGAGGGAAGGATGGAGGAGAGAGGGAGGGATGGAGGAGAGAGGGAGGGATGGAGAGAGGGAAGGATGGAGGAGAGAGGGAGGGATGGAGGAAGGATGGAGGAGAGAGGGAAGAGATGGAGGAGAGAGGAAAGAGATGGAGGAGAGAGGGAAGGATGGAGAAGATGGAAGGATGGAGGAGAGAGGGAAGAGATGGAGGAGAGAGGGAGGGATGGAGGAGAGAGGGAGGGATGGAGGAAGGATGGAGGAGAGGAAGAGATGGAGGAGAGAGGAAAGAGATGGAGGAGAGAGGGAGGGATGGAGGGAGGGAGGGATGGAGGAAGGATGGAGGAGAGAGGGAGGAGATAGAGGAAGAGAAATGGTGGGGAATAAAAGGCAACAGGAGGGGAGGTGTGGAGAAAAGAGGGATTAAAGGTAGAGAGGAGGGCAGTCGGGGGAAGAGAATATGGAGAGGAGGGTGGAGGGAAAAAATAGACACACACACACACACACACACACACACACACACACACACACACACACAGAGGAACACACAACAAGATAATTCCAGCATCTCCCTCGTCACCCTAGGCAACGAAACACAGATGATAAAGGGAAACGCTCTGAGCATAATTCAACTTGAACCATTTAAGAGACTAATATTCCAATTTGATTATTCAGCTGGAAAAACGTGAATAACAAACGAACACTAAGCCTGCTGGGAAATATCAGTGATTTAATGTTGGTTGGTTTGCTCTTCCGCTGCAGTCTGGCAGGATGAAAGCCAGAGTTTGGTTTTCCTGACAAAAGGCGCAGAATAAAGAAACCATCAGTGACGTCGGATTCATCTTTTTCTTTCATTTTGAGCCGGAAACAAACTTTTGGTGAAGAACAAAACGTCCAAACCGGCAGCCTGAGGGCCGCCTGTCAGACGTTTGGCAATTTAAAACCAATTTCTTGTAATTTTACAATAGACTTGTGTGATTTATTTCCCTCTGAAACTGTAAAAATGACTTTCTTTCCTGCATGTCCGGTGATCACAGCAGTCTGAGCTGCTGCTGTCGAGCGTCTTCAACACAACTTGTCCATTTTTTGCAGATAAAACAGTTTATAAATTAAGATGAACAGATGAATGTTTTACAAGGCATTTTATTGCACAAATGTAGTGCTCCAGTCAAGTGATGTCACGCCCCTCTGGCGGCCATCTTGGAGGTTCTCAGCTGACTGTGTTTCTGTCTCAACAGAATTGAACAGACGGTTAATTTCTGTCTGTTTCTGACTGAACTGATCATTTCATCACTGATCCATCTGATTGATTTAGTGTTTAGATAATGTCAGCTTGTTAGCTAGCTAACCATAGCATCCGGTCAGCTAACCATCACTGTCTTGTTGTTAACACATCTGATTAGCACACTAGATAACGTAGCTATTAGCAGCTAGCGTTAGCATGTTCACATTAACATCAGTGTGTTTGCTGGCTAGTTAGCTAGCTAACAGTTTGTTCAGGTTAACTGAGCTGACTCTTCTCAAGCTCCAACTCTTCATGTTTTGGAGTGAGTAGAGACTAGGGCTAAAGACAAGACAGTTTACTGTGTCACAGTAACCTACATTTGGAAACAAATCCACCTTATCACACTATTCACTTTTACTGAGAACGTTACTGAATGGATCTACAGCCACACCACAACAAGCTGACTCAGCTGCTCTCTGCTGACAGCTGCTTCAGACACATTTACACTTTATTAACTAACACACAGTTCTACATGTTCCTCCATCATGGAGACACAGCTGGCTCGTAGCACATGTGTGATGCCACTACAAAGGTGCCATGTCATTGTTCCGACTAGGGATGGGCATTTCAAGCAAAAATACTATTCGATATTCACTGGGAACTATTCAACCAATCTTTGAAGATCCTCCCTTCTTTCCCCTGTCTTTCTCTCATTTGTGAGAGAAGGACCGGGTAAGGGGTTAACCAAGCCATAGCTATTTACTACTAGCAAGCTATGAAAATATACTTTTTAAGACAAGACGATAGTCGCATAAACTATTTGATTTTTTTTAATTTAATGACTATTTGAAAATTCTAAAATCATGACCCATCCCTAGTTCCGACGGCCCATTACTCCGAAACCCCAATAGTCAGAAAACTCCATGCTTGGCTCCATCCACAGCCGTGGCTTCTGACAGCCTTGACCGTCAGCTTGCTCTAACCCTGACCTCAGTGACCCCGTGCCTCAACCCAACCACCTCCGGGATAACGGGCTGTTGGACAAATGGGTCGGTCCAATGGGTGGACATTTTTCAAACTATTGGGGTTTCAGAATAATGGGCCGTCGGAGCTTTTTGCTAGAGCTTGCAGCTGAGTGACAAGGCTACAGTGTTGATATTGAGAATTCTGCTCTCTGTCTGTCTCTCACATCTCTCTCACTCTCTCTCTCTCTCTCGGTCTCTCTCTCTCTCTCAGTGTTCCTATGTTCCTCCCTGTGAGAGGGACAACCAGAAGAACAGAGACAGTGTGTTGTGGTGGGAGGATTACTTCACCAAAGAAGTCAGCAGCCAATCCTTCACCTGCTTCTTCAACCAGCAGAGGAGGTGAGGTGTTGGACACACACACACACACACACACACACACACACACACACACACACACACACACACACACACACACACAGTGCAGTATGGTCTATTTTAGGGTGTGATAAAGACAAATTGGAAACAGGGAAGGTGTGATATTATGAAATCCTACTTGGTGACAGACCGTTGTTACCATGGGAGAGCAGGTGGCCGTGGCAACCAGCGTTCTGGGATGTCACATGACGCCCGTTGAGACGCCGGCGTCTGACTGGCTGTCTGGGACCTTTTACCTCACAGAACAGACCGTTGATTTCAATCTAACAGTCGCCTGCCTGTGATCCCACCGCTCCATTTGCAGCCGTTTTGTTGCAGTCTTTGTAGTCTGAATTTAATTTGAAATGCATCGTGAAACAGTTGCATGAACCTCATGCAGCTCACAACTCACCAACGCAACCAAGTTGAGTTTTTGTTTTCTTTCTATTTTCTATTCTGTTTTACAAAGGAGAAAAGGAGTCCTTTCTAAATGTTGTATCTGCCATTTCTGTCCAGGAAACCAAAAAATGCCTTGTACTTCCGTTTTCATTTTTGGATTTTGAAAAATGAAAATCAAATTACCGTTCATTTTAAATTTTTTTAATTTCGGTTTCAGAAAAGAAAATAGAATGACCAAAAAAGTACATCCCAGGAAGACTTTAGCAGTGTCACAGACAGAAGCTCTGGGTTCCAGTTCCTTCAGGATCAGTTTTAATAATAATCCCATGAACACCAGCAGGTCCCGGTCTGACTAGTCTAGTCTCGCTACCAGACCCTTGATATTAGGGTATAAGGGTCTGGTAGCAACGTATCTAGATTCTGTGCAGAGTGGGCGCTAACATTGAAAAACGTTGACATGGGAAACCACGAATCATGGATGAGGGGGCGGGGCTTTAAGCCTCAGCGTCATCTCAGCAGTTTGGTGTGCAGCTTGTAAGCAGAAACGCTCCTGTCTCCCTCTTCCACAAGGGTCCAGCTGCAGACCTCCATCCTGAGGTCTGCCAATGGGGGTTGAGCATCTCTATGACGACCTCCCTCCTGGGCTGGGAGGTCTGCAGCTGGACGCTTTCTAATTATCGCCCCCCGCTGGTCGGAGGATGTATTGTACTCATATTTATTTACAAATATGAATACATTATCAGCGTTATTGTAATATTTAATGACATAAAAGTAGTATTAGACTAACGTTACTTACATTGTGTAGTCGTTTGGGGCTTTGCTGCTTTGCTTCGGTGTCCGCCACAAGCTTGAAGCACGGCCAAGAAAGCAGCGGCGAAGGTCGGAACAAACTTTTAAATCAGGCCTTGTAGATCTAATATGAGTGAAGATTCATCAGCTGGATTGCTTATTTCTCGCCTCAGATTTGTTCAGAAACAGATTTTGGTGGCCTGCTAAGGTGAAAAAAGTGAAAGTTTACTTACTTCATACAACGGAACCCTACTACTCTAGAACTTACTCTAGAAGGCTCACAGAACTTCCTGGCCTCTGGAGGGAGGTTTGCAGCTGGACCCTTCTCCCCTCTCCAGCTACATGGAGCTCAGCCTCGCCCGGCCTGATGCATCAGACTGTTCCCAAATCCTCCGGGCAAACAAGCCAGAACGTCTAGTCCAGATACGTGTTCCACAACAGCAATAAACTTGTTAAAATCCTCCTCACTTAGCTCCATTTAAACTTTTTATCATTTAGTAGCTTCCTTGTTGGTGACTCTTCACTGCAATAACAGCGGAAATATCGGGGCGTGTCTCCGGAGTCATTCCTATGTTCCCAGGGTCCTATGTTCCCAGGGTCCTATGTTCCCCAGATTTATATGGCACATAATTGGAACATGACAAAGGGTCCTATGCATAGAGATATAACACTAACTCTGTTATATACTTCTGTGTTATATCTCTATGGTCCTATGTTCCCAGGGTCCTATATTCCCCAGTTCTAGGGTTAGGGTTAGGTTGGTTGTGTGTAGATTAGGGTTAGGGTTAGAGACCTTCAAAATCAAAGAAAATGATAACCATTGGTTTTGTTGTGTTTATATAGCTGTTTTGAAGCCTTGTTCCAATAAAAAAAAAAACTGGATAATATGTATGAAATATTTTAACTTGAAACGGGTCAAATTTGACCCGAACACAATAGGAGGGTTAATGTGTGTTAACAGAATATTGATCTGGGGAACATAGGACCCTGGGAACATAGGACCTTGGGAACATAGGACCTTGGGAACATAGGACCCTGGGAACATAGGACCTTGGGAACTTAGGACCCTGGGAACATAGGACCATGGGAACTTAGGACCCTGGGAACATAGATACGCTCCCGTGTCTCCCTCAGACCTCCCGGCCGCTCCGCTCTGTTTCCTGTACAGGATTTCTCTCCCTTGCCCCTGGATGCTCGTGCGACGCTCTCGCTTTGTGTCATGCGAGCTTCTGGGTTTCTACAGTCTGACAAAAACTACATTACACCGACAAAACCCTCACCATGTCGACCTGACAGACTTGATTTCTGAGTTATTTATGGGACAGGATGAAACAAAATACCATCAGTACCAGATTACTGGTTACCTGAAATGTAATCTGATCACTAATAATTACTTTTAGATGGATTTGCCTCACAATGTTTATTTTCCTCCAATTCACTGTACTTTACTGACTGTACTTTAAGTTTTATTATCATCTACATCTCTGATTGACTGTTGCTTGTGTCTTGAATGTTTAATGTTGTTTCTAGTAATCTAGCATGTCCTGACCCAACCAACCATAGTAATCTTTTTTAGTTACTGAAGGCCTGTTTACGTTCTCTGTTCATCAGTTACATTTCTCTGAGAAACACAAGGCTTTTCCACTGTGAACTAAACTTGATGAGCCAGGAAGAAAGACTGAGAACTCTCTTACTGTGTCAGCTTAATCATCAGATTATTTATAGCAGATGCTTACCTAGCCTGACCTTGACTAGTTTTATTTTTATCTCTGCACCAAAAGAATCAGAATGAGGAAACCCCGCACGAGGGCCTGATGGGAGCTCACAGTATCGGCAATCCTTTTGTCATTTTGAAACACTGCAATACTAACTCTCTCAATAGGGTTTTATCTGAAGAAAAACACATTTAGCAAACAGTGTAAACAGTGTTTATTTCAGAGCTGGCATGACGATGATGTTCCAAAACTTTCTGTCAAACATTCAAATGCAACTCTGAGGTTTGTGGACTGTCCTCCAGGCTCCAGTGACTCACTGTTTGCTTCCTGCTATTACAGTTTTTCTGGTAAACATTGAACTCATTGAACATTCATCAGGAAGTGGTGGTTGCTGATTCTGATGGGATGATTCTGGATGGGTAGCTCTGACTCCCTCTGAGATACAAAACCATTAATTATCCCAAAGGAAACTCAGGTTACCCAGCCAGCAGAGAAACAGACACAGCATGCACATCAGCATGCACATCGTTCACAACATCGGAAAACATGAAACACGTTGTCAAGAGAAAAACAAACTGGCCACAAAACTTGACATAACCGACTGCAAAGCTCACAGTTTGCCGTAGACCGTCTGACATGATTACCACTACTGAACGTTTAAATGTTTGTTGATTTACTCGTTGTTGTTGTGATTTCAGGCCGGACGACGTGTTGTGGCGACGCTCCCATGACACCAGCGTCCTGCTGCACTGCGTCCTCTGGCCGATGGTCTCGCTCCTTCTGGGCACGCTCATCGTGCTCCTGACGGTGTGCGCACGCTCTCTGGCCGTACGCGCCGAGGCTCTCCAGAAGAGGAAGTGTTCGTACGAGGTGTGCCAAGACCTGGGAGGCGTGGCCTCGGATCACCAAGGCAACAAGGCCGACCCCCTAGCGACAAACTCTGACCCCGAGTTATCGACAACCTCCAGGACCCTGCCGCTGTTCGCCGTGCCGGTGCGACGCCGCGACAGAGAACATTAGGACAGAACAGTGCGTTGTTCTCATTTGACAAAATCAAATCCCTGGACGGTTTTTAAATTGCTGCTGAGCGGAGTTGACCAACTCGCTGTGGCTGGCAGAGAGTAAACCAGATAAGGAAAACCTATTGCTATTGAAATAGCTAAACACAAAACATGATGCATCCACCTGTTGCCTGTAGATTTCAGGGGTAACAGTGGAGCAACATCACCACCTTCCCCTGGTTAGAACTGAACCAACTGTCCTCTTCCTGGATCAGTGGCGACTCTGGATGTTGCTGAGTTGAATCGTCTGTTTGGAGAAACTAGATTGGAAAACGTTGCGTAGGAATCAGCTTTCCTCCTGTGCTAGATCCTTTAGGAAGGGTAATTTTTAGGACGTCATTGGTTTGGTAGGGAAGATGAGTCAGATTCAAACCTACAACCTTCAGATTGCCATTCTCTAACATGTGGGACTCAACTGTTCTCTAGTCAATCTTTACTGCAGGTAGTTTTCCTATGTAGCTCGCTGGTTCCTCCGAGACCAGCCACCTCTCTTTGGATGATGTGTGAACACTGGAACCGCAAGGCAGTCTTGATTGTTCAAAAAGGCCAAAATCTTACAATTCTGGATCATGAATCAGAACAGTCTAGAACTCTGCGTAATGCTGGATGAAAGGAATAGAACTCTAGAACTTTAGAACTCTAGAACTTTGTTGGGAATAGAACACTGAAACAAAAAAAAGCTTTGATCCCAAAACCATTTTTTGTTGTTGTTTTTTTTGTTATTTTGTTGTTGTTTTGTGCCCTGGGAACTGGGCTAAGATAGACACATTATTGTCATGTAGTGAGCTATGTTAGGGTCCATAGTTCAAAATTCCTAGGAACTAGAATTCTATTGACACTTTATTTACAGTGTCACCTTAGTACCACCGCTCACAGCTCCTACTAACTGGCAGCACTAAGACAATCCTTCGCCTTTCACCTGATGTGTGATGACCTCAGATCAGTCAATTGGTTTAACTGACTTAGGGAAGCAAAATGACCGAGTGAACCGATAGGCTGCTAGATCACTGGAGCATCATGGAACATCGGAGTCCTTATCAATCAAGACTTTGAATCTAATTAAGACGATAATCAATGGATGCTGTAGCAATGCTAGCAGGCATGCTGAATGTTAAACAGACATGTATTGTAGCGGAACATGAAAGCTCTAGGACAGTGGTTCTCAACGTGGGGTCCGGTGACCACCAGGGGTCCTTGAGGGGGTTCCAGGGGGTCCCCAGCAAATTGATAAATTGTTAAACTTCATCATTATTTCATTTACATGAAGTTAACACAATTAGAGAATGTAGAAGAATGACTGTTTTGGTCATAGTTTAACTGTTATCTCTCTACCTACAATACAGATAGTCATGGAGTTCTGGACAAAATCATATCTGACAATAAAAATATTCTCAGATTTCTGATCAAATCTGATCAAATGGGGGTCCGTGGCCCTAATGTGAACTAAATTAGGGATATGAAAACGGTTGAGAATCACTGCTCTAGGACATTGGAACCCAACAAAACAAGGCCAATGCCTAGAAGCTGCTCAGATGGGCGATATGGTCTTCAGCAGCAATAAGGATAAAATCTAGGCCATGTGAATAATGTAGGGTGCTCCTGTAAACCTTTGTGGTACAGACTTGATTGTTTTTCATGGCTGTCTGAACAGATATAATCAGATTCCATGTGGCGTCTTCCTGTTTAGACAGGCAGGAAAAACTCTGACTCTGACATAGTTTAGCTACAAGGAACCAAAGTATCGTGGAAAGTCACTGTCAGGCAATATTTCCCATCTCTATTCCAGTCTCAAAGTGAGTGTCATCGCCTGATAAACTGACAGCAGTTAGAGGTCAGAGCAGTGTTTCATAGCAGTATTTGGTTTAGCTTTCACAATTCAGGTCCTGATATTATTATTATTATTATAGAAGCACTGACTCTTAACTTTGAGCGTAAGCAGATTTGTGTTTGAAATTAAGGAAAAAAGGGGAACTGTATACCGCACACGATACAATGCAACTCCTGTGTTTAATTAATTATCCCACTCCAGAAAAAACAGCGATTTCATCAGGTCTGACCTGATCTCCACAGCAGCTGCTTTATATCATGTGCGGTTTACATTTTTCCTTCTTCCTCAAGTTGATTTCCTTCATATGAGCACCGATTAAAAAAAGATTTTCTGGGATGTTCATTCGCCTCCAATTTATGGATGAACATGTTTGAAATTGGCCTACATTTCTCCATATTGCCCCTTGAGGTGCCATTGACCAAAGCATTGAACCTTCAGGTCCTCCGATGCAGCTGCTCAGTAGAAACCAGTAGAAGACTGTGGTTGTACTGGTCAGCTCCCAGTAGAAACCAGTAGAAGAACCAGAAGAACTCTATGAAAATGAAGCTCGGTCAATCTTCCCTTCACAGTTTCTTGTTCAGCAGAGTTAGAGTTAGTCAGCGATGGGATAAAATTAGACGTTATTGGTCCCAAAAAGCAACTTAACATAGAGATTCAGCCTTTCCTTATCAATAATTTATATCAAATAGGACTGAGGGAAATTTTAGCTCTGGGACCCAGAGTCTCTTAAGATTTGTTTTCCAGGTTTTGGCTCCACTATCTAGAAATTCAGTTATAGCATAGTATTTTGCTCTTTGTTTGTGTTTGGATAAGCAATAAGGCCAGGTAATCAATTGTTTTTTTGTTTTTTTTACATCTCTAGCAGTGGGAAGGATTTCCAGCTGCTGAATGAATGTAGAAGAACCACTGCTGAGACTGACTCAGTGCCATTGTAAGTCATTGTAAGTAAGTGATGGTTTTGGGGAACAGGGACTTGATCTTTAGTGGTTCGGCTTCTTCTGGGTGTAGAGCTTTTTCTCTCAACGTGTAGCAAAGGCCTTTCCTGCCTTCTGGACTATTCACCATTGATGTAACGTACTGCCTGTCTTTCTGTCTGTCTGTCTGTGAATTCATGTTGTGACTAGTGTTGTAGAACAGATATTGTTCTCAGGAGTTGGAGCTGTGTGGGCGGACTGGCAGGGCGGCCATGTTTGGTCCCAGAGCGTAAGACTGTTCTGCCAGAGCCGCCAACTGCGAGGTTTCTGCCCAATCTTTCCAGTTATTCACCACGTTTACCCTCAGTCTGGTTTCTCTCAGATTTTTACATCTGAGCATGAGAGGAAACATAGCGGTTGTCATTGTTTATTACCGGAGAGTTTTCCCTACCTGTAGCCGCCGGGCCGCGGTGTCTCACGTTTCACTCTGGAAACGGTTAGCCGATCGGAACAGAGAGTCGTTAATATTAATGAGCCTTAAAGACACGGCGACAGAAACAGCCTGTTCTTGGTAAGGCTCAGAGAGATGCTGGAAAATGAACATGTAAAAATGGATTGAGAGTGTTTTTGGTTCATGACACCACACACACAGCTTTGAATGGACCTCAAGACACAAAATAAAATACTGGACAGTAGAATATGGACTTTTAAGGAGAGAAACCCTACTGACTGAATCATGTAAACCAGGTTGTCCTCGTTATCACATTACCAATCTGGGAACCCATCGTCTATCGGTCTGACGACGATTAGACTCTGGGGGCGACGGCCAATATTTGGGGGTTTCCGGTGTAGCCAGAGGACATCCGGGCCAAGACTTCCTCTTCCGTGAGCCGGTCATTGTTTACAGTCCGATTAGCGACTTGAGACGCGAGAGTCGAACGTTTCTCCACACAAAACACAAACATCAATACTTTCTGTAGGTGTTTTAGGTCCGGACGACATTTCGGCTAATCTCTATAAACAGATATCTGCATATGAGACGTCGTCTCTTGACTCCGACTCCGTTCTCACGTCTCAAGTCGCTAATCGGACTGTAAACGATGACCGGCTCATGGAAGAGGAAGACTTGGCCCGGATGTCCGCTGGCTACACCGGAAACCCCCAAATATTGGCCGTCACCCCCAGAGTCTGATCGTCGTCAGACCGATAGACGATGGGTTCAGAGGTTGTCACATTACTAGAGCGCATGGAAACGCATCAATCGAATTATTGCCATTACCTGATTATTCCCAGTTACCGCTATTAGTGTGCATGGAGACACTCTCACTTACTGTGAGTGTTTGTTTTGTCCAACTAAGAGTCAATATGGCAGCGTCAACACATCAGTGACGTCACTGCAAGTCATGGATATTAACAGAAATCTGTTCTGTTCTCAGTCAGCTGGTTCTGGGTCGACTTGTAAACATCAAAATCACCTGTAGGATCAGACTCTGATGATGAGAAACCTGCTGCGGATTCCTGGCTCACTGCCACGTTCTGCTGACTGTGGCATGGAAACATCTGACTGCTTTCACTTTTGGTGTTCGCCATCTGTCACACTCAGACTCGCAGCATATTGGACACATTTGATGTCAACAACAAACACGACACAGATTACTATCAGGATCATCTTTTCTTTCTCGTATTAGAAGTAAGCTGCGAGAGAGGCGGAGCCGAGCTGAAGCTTTTCATCCTTTTTTTTTTTAGCTGACGAACCATTTTATCTGTGGACAGAACTGGTTTGTTCACAGTGACAGGGAGAAAAATGCCCTTACGTTTACATTAATTCACGCCTTAATTCATGGAAAATCCACTTAAAATGAGTTAAGGGAGTTATTAATGGAGGAGACCCCATCAAAACCTCCTTAAACACCTCTTCATTTTTGACTCCTTACTTTCTAATTTAATGTAAAATTCAGGGAGACAGGAACTTTCCATTAATAACTCATTAATAACCTGTAAACCTGCACAAAAGGCATGAAAAATCCCTTAATTACTCTCTGTGAATCAACCCATGAATAAATCCCTTATAAACCCATGATACTAACCTTGCTTTTTTAAAGCTGTTCTTTTTAATAGATAATTAATGTTTATGTAATGACTAATTGCAGGGGTTTGGCTTCGTAGTGAAGGTTTATATATTCAGATAAACTTCAGATAAAAGCGGTGTGATGAACAACCAGGTGACTCTTTGCATGGAAACGTCCAGAAGTGTCGGCACCTCGCACCGTCTCTGGCCTCCACGCCTCGTCCTTCCCGCATCAGCGGCTGTTTTTATGCCTCGAGTGTTGGCTTCGAAATGCTAACAATAAATTCCAGAACATCACCGTGGCAACGTGCCTAACATTCTAAAAATTACCTGGCACGGAACTACAAGTTGCCTAGCAACAGCCGGGAGGCAGGGTGACGGCGCTCGTTGTTGCTGCCAGTGGAAACTGTTGGGCGGACAAACTTTTTTGCAGTCGGCGGCTCCGGCCGATCGCTGTGTGAACACATCTGATCCTGCTCAGGTCCACAGCCGTAAACCTCCGTGTTAACGAGTCATCTAGAAACATTCTGCAGTGAGGAGAGATAACTCCACTTGTCTCCACTGCAGCTTCACTTGTTTCAGGAGACAAGTCAGTGTGTTGAAAGCAGTCAGAATCAGACAGATCACTGCTCTGCTGTCAGGAACATGACTCTGGATTCTACCGAATTCTTCAAACAAGTCGATCTGCATTGGAAACAAGTGAATTTATCTCACTGCACTGGCAGAATCTTTCACTCACCAACATGTTTTGTGGCAAATCTGAATGTTGCTGTTTGCCGCTGTAGCGCAGGTTTCTGCACAGCTTAGTTTGTTTTGTGTTTTATTGTGTGTGTGTGTGTGTGTGTGTGTGTGTGTGTGTGTGTGTGTGTGTGTGTGTGTGTGTCTTTAAGCGTTCACTCCTGACTGCAGCTGTTCAGGCTCGACCTCAACAGGAGAAAATCTGATACTGAAGTGTGTGTTGTTCTGGGAGATCTGAGCTGCAGTTAGAAAACAGATTTTTTTTTTATGCAAATCCACCCGAACTGTAGCCGGGAAAACACACAGGGTGGACTGTGTGGATTCATTTCAGTCAGTTGTGTAGGTAGTAAGATGTCCAAAAAATAAAAAGAAAAAGAAAATCCACTGGACTTAAAATTGAAGAGTTGAGGACGTTTTCCCACCGCTCAGTAGAAGTGATGAAGCCAAAACATCTTCAACTCTTTAACTTTAGTCCAGTGGATTTTGTTTTATTTGTTTACTTATTTTTTTGGGACATAGGGTGGATTGTAAGGAAATTTTCAATGTAGCTTAATGAAGAAAACATTGTCAGTGTTCGGAGGAACCAAACAAAAAACTTCAATATGAAACCACAAATCAATCATTGAATACTTAATGAGGAATCCACTTAGCTTGAGCAACTAAAAGCTTTCATCACAGCCTTTGTCTTTCAGTTAAATTGAGATTTCAGACAGTGTGTGCTCACACACACACACACACACACACACACACACACACACACACACACACACACACACACACACACACACACAGAGCCAGGTTCCAATCTTCCTTAAAAAAACACAAAACTCACTAAGCAACTTCCTGGATCTGACAATCTGTTGCTTTCACTTGATACAAAGACAAACTTCCTACTCAACTTTATAAAACTATCGGCTCCTTATCCAAAGTAAACGTTCTCTCTGTGTGATGTAGCTTCATGTATTTAATGAGACTAACGAGGCTCTGGTGTCTCTCTGTTGTCTCTCTGGTGTCTCTCTGGTGTCTCTCTGGTGTCTCTCTGGTGAGACTGCAGCTTCTGTTCATGTTCTGCTTCATTCTTTGGTTTGTCTTATATATATATAGATATACTGTACTTTATTTTGGTTCTACTTTGGTTTATCTCTGTTTAGACAACTACTACTTTTTTTTTTTTTACAAAGAGTAAATCACAACTTTAAGTTTAGCATTAACAATTTATCCAACAGTTAATATCCAGAGTGACCAAGAGAAATGTTTCCAGAGGGAGAGCTCCACCAAAATGACATGTAAATGATACTGTAAAACTCACTGTTAATTATTGTTATTCATATTATTATTATTATTATTATTATTGTTAATAATAATCATAATAATAATCATAATAATATAATAATCATATTATTAGTATTGTTATTGTTATTCTTATTTATTTTTTTATTTATAAAATATTATTATTATTAGCATTGTTGTTAATAATACTAATAATAAAACAAATAATAATAATAATATAACCATAATATTATTATCATTATTATTATTGTATTGTTTATTATTGTTATTATTATTATTGTTATTATTATTATTATTGTTATTATTATTGTTATTATTATCATTATTATTATTCAAATGATTGCTGTTAATAATAATAATAATAATAATATAATAATAATCATATGTTATTAGTACTGTTATTGTTATTGTTATTTATTTTTGATTTATATAAAATATTATTATTATTAGCATTGTTGTTAATAATACTAATAATAAAACGAATAATAATAATCATAATAATAATATAACCATAATATTATTAGCATTGTTATTATTGTATTGTTTATTATTATTATTGTTGTTATTATTATTATTATTCTTATTGCCAGTGAGCAGTCAACATTGGGTATCTGTTTTTTTTTCATACTACCTTTGTTCTTTAAGCCACTGTGTGACCTGCAGGTATTTTGTCCTTCTCGCCCTCCGTCCGTCTCTTCACCTCCGTCTCCTCTGAGCCTCTCCACTGTTGGACCCAGTTAGCCGCTTCGCCGCTGTGTAACAAAACCGATAAAGACGATAAAGACGATAAAGACGATAAAGACGATAAAGACGATAAAGACGATAAAGACGATAAAGACGATAAAGACGATAAAGACGATAGTGCCTGATAGAGACTTTAAATAAAAGTTTTGTCTTTAAAGCCGAGCGAGTCTGAATCCTTTCATCCTACAAGACTTTTCATTTGTTGTTTTCCAGGATCAGTTTGAGGCTTTCTGCTCTGTGAAACATTTTCACCATATTCTTGATACCTGAGCTGAGATTCAGGAAGGAGGAGGGAGCAACGGGGCTGATGGGAAATGTAGTCTTAACACTAGAACTAACAATACTGCTGCTGTGAGATAGAGGAGAACAATCAGATCCAACACGGACTTTACTA
>NW_027284195.1:0-9326 GCF_046629955.1 Centroberyx affinis | reverse complement strand
TCATGTCATTAGTAAATCGATCTGCACCATTTAAAACGGAGTATTTACAGAAAACGAACCCATAGGCTGTTGGAATTGTTTAATAAACTGCTGATGGCCCCGCTAGTGAGGACTACAACTTCCTGACTACAAAGTGGAACCCCAGACGTGCCACCCATGCTAGCTTTCCCAGCCTGTCTCCCCATTCCCTGCTATGTGTCCTACTCTTTTCTAAAAGTACGTGATAGGCAGACAATGCGACATGCAGTCAGGAGTATTAGGTGACCAGAACGGAGTAAAACAAGTGGAAATGTAATCGGTGGTCAGTAGGAGTTATTTGGACAATGCTGACTGCTGGAAGCTAGAGATGTAACTTCCAGGCCGGTCAACATCTGGCTCCCATTACATCTAGACAGGTGGGCGCTGGGGGAGCCTTTACTGTACTCTCTCTCTCTTTCTCCCCCTCTCTCTCTCTCTCTCTCTCTCTCGCTCTCACACATAGACACTATTCCACTCACATTTGCCTCTCAATTTACCACTTTCTCTCCCTCTTTTTTACATACACTCACACTTTCTTTTCTCTCCTCATCTCCCCCACTCTGGCGCTCTCTCTCTCCCTCTTTCTTTCTCTCTCTCTCTCTCACACACACACACTTGCTTTTGTCTCTCTCTCTCGCTTTACCTCTCTCTCCTTTTCTCTCTCTCTTCCACACATTCTCTCTCTCTCTCACACTTTCTTCTGTCTCTCTCGCGCATTAAACTCCAGTTCGTTTTTTTGTCTCTCGTTTTGTCTCTCTCTCTCTCCCTCTTTTGCACACACACACTTGCGCTCCACCCTCCCCTTCTTTTTCTCTTCCCCTATCTCTCCCCCCCCGTCTCTCTCTCTCCATTTTAGCTTAGCCTCGATTGACCTCTTTTTTCAGATTTTTGTAAAAATGTAAAAACTGACCCGCCAAAGGACCTCTTGCACTCTTCTTCCTTTTAAGTTTTTCTCTCTCTTTCTCTTTGTTTACCTCCGTAACCTCTATACCTATCTCACTTTGGCATTCCATCAAGGCATACACAGACACACACACACACACACACACACACATACACACACACGCACACATACTGGCCCAATGCCCATACACACATTTGGACCTGGCTGCATGCTTCTCAGTGTCTGGGGCCTTATTGTGTGTGTGTGTGTGTGTGTGTGTGTGTGTGTGTTCCGAGGCCTGTTAAAAAGCAGGATTTGGCAGGGCCGAGACACACTCAATGCTCAACCCCCCAGACCTGCACAAAGACAAGGTTATCATGTTCCCCCATCACTGCCAGACACACACACACACGCACACACACACACACACACTCACAGGCACATGTGCATATGCACGCTTTAACACACACTCTTGCTCTCTTCAATTCTCTCTTCCCCCTCTGCCTCTCTCACACACAGTTTAGAGCCTCGTGGGTTGGGGTGCAGTGTGTGTGGGTGCGTGTGTCTGGGAGGGTGTGTGTGTGTGTGTGTGTGTGTTGGGGGGTGGAGGGGGTGTACTTGCAGAGGACCAGAGGAACTGAATGCTGCAACCCTGCCTTCTGCTGGCCAGTGTGCAGAACTAGAGGTCACTTGATAGACATACGCGCACACACACACACACACACACACACACACACACACTTACACACACTCGGTGAAGAAATATTAGCCAGTGAGGGAAAATATTGGGATAGCGAGCTTAGGTTCAATTTAAATGCTGTTATTATCGTCTCATCATGGTTTCATATGGAGGCCAATGAAGACCAAAAATGAAAATTTGACCATCTGTTCTTTTCACTCCACTTTGGATGCAACAGTCATGTTACACTGCATGAGTCAGTAATACAATGTAACGATTGTAACATTTGACTGTTATTACCATCATTATTGTTATTATTATTACTAGCCTAGTGGGTTATGTTTCATAGAGGAGATACTGAGGGAAGCTAATGGATGTGGGTTGCCAGTTCAGCCATTATCAAGGTTTCAAATCCAATTTAGTTCTCTTCAGTTTGTGTTGTGTTATTTCGGGTCCAGTTTTATTGATTGGCTATGTTTTATTATTATTGTTAGTAGTAGTAGCAGTAGCATTAGTATTAGTATTGTAGCTTTCATTAGCTATGTTCAATCAGAAATAGTCTAGTTATGTCCGCTTGGTTTCTTTATTTTTGTTGGTAACACTTTACAATAAGGGTCACTAAGTTAAGGGTTAGTTAATGCTTAATAAGCATTAACTAACCCTTAATTAACAGTTAATTAAGGTGTCTGGTAATCATTTACTAATGGTGTTCGTGTTAACTAAGGTATTCATTTATACATTATTTAATAGTCATCTTTATAAACTATTAAATAATGTATAAATTAATACCTTAGTTAACATGAATACACATTAGTTAACTGTTAATTAAGGGTTAGTTAATTCTTATTAAGCATTAACTAACCCTTAACTTAGTGACCCTTATTGTAAAGTGTTACCTGCTCTTAAATTCACTTAAAGGTAGAATTAAAAAGCCTTAAGAAGTCTTAAATGTAGCTTTCTGACACCTGCGGATACCCCGAGTGTTATAACTTTCCTATCTTCACGTAACGTTCACACTTCAAATGAGCAGAGTTGACTACAGAATCACAATACCTTCGGCCGCTCGAATCATCCCAAACCCCGATCGCTGTGTCTCTTTGTGTCTGAAGTCAATTCCAGAACGCGTCTGAAGAGCGTTTAGCGCGATGTGACACGTTATGTACAGCTCCCAGCCGCTCCTGACGGGCTTCAAAACAGCCTTCCCCATGACATGTGGCAAGACGCACTCTTCATAACAATGCACAATTACAGGAAAACGCTAATTAACCCATAGCACATATCATATATATATCATTCAAGTAAGTGCCCTGCACCAGTCAAATTAGCCGTAGTGTTAAAAACATCATTCTCCAATTAACAAAGCTTTCCACAAACTGATTAAACCATCAATCTAATACAATTTCCCCTTCTCCGAGGCATAATAGACTTTAATATGAGTTAGCATTGGAATATTTCCACCACAAGCGATTGTCATTGGATACGTCCGCAAAACGATGTGAATTTATTATCCCTTTCTTAATCATATTTATCCTGTTGAAAGAGTGAGAAAGAAAGAGAAGGGGACAGTGGAAGAGGGGGGTGGGGGGGGGGTGGGGGGGGGAGTAGAGGAGGAAGAAAAGAAAGAGACCAAGTGATAATAATTATGATAGAAGGATAGAGAGGGGAGATAAATATAGCGTTTGAGGAGAAGAGAGCACTGATTAGACCTGGCTCAGGAGATGTCACTGGTAATTACCACCCCCTCACCCACCTGCACTGTACGCACACACACACACACACACACACACACACACACACACCGTTGCACTTGCAAGATGACACTTACACATGGATACAGACAAACGCACTGGTGCACACTCACACTGCACACACACACACACACACACACACACACAGGCCACGTAGCCACCGAAGAAGCCAGAAGCCATGATCGCAAGAAGAATTTATCCTATTTTTATAATTCCAAATGAATCCCTTTATTCAAAATGAATACATGAAGACTAAATCAAACGATCTGATCCGGGAGTTTAGCTTTAGACATCACTCCCCCACATCACTAAGTGGTCAAAAATGCACAGAAATTGATGTTATGTAGGCTATTATGTAAACTAAGCAATAACAGTAGTCATTTTAAGTGTGTTTGCATGGCTATTAGCACTAGTATTCCCTGTTAATCCATAACTATACCACAACTATAAAAGCTTTCATGAACTGGATATTGGTTGAATCACTTATACCTCTTATACTTATATCAGTCAATGTAAAAGAGCAGCAAAATGGACATTTATGTATATGAAATTATTTTTTTGTCTTTCTATTAAAATGCACTATCCTTGATACTATTTGCTGCTGCAGCCAATTCTGTATTAAAGTTTTTTCTTCTCTTATCTTATTTTGGGTGGAGGAGCTTTGTGTACAGTATGAATGCAAGAGGCTAGATGCTCATGGTTTTATTATAGAGCTAATGAAACAAAAAAAAAGACAAAAAAACTATAGATAGGATTCCTGTACTACAACAACACACAGGAAAAAAAATGAAAATGAAATGACCATGATCGCCTGCCTCCAGCTCATCGCCCCTTCCCCTCCGCAACACACACACACACACACACACACACACACACACACACACCCTTACAGTCCAAAGCCTGTTACCCACATTAGCTAGCCCTGCTCAGTAGCCCAAACAGCCCACAGAAACCCGGTGGAGTGCTGGGCATTTCTCCAGCTGTGAGTGGAATAGCTTTGCAATTTGCCCTGGCAGAAAACAGCATTTTGAACTTAATGAATGGCAAATGGCTACCATTAGAAGTGAGAGGGATTAGTTGGAGGGGGGTGGCTTATGGCGTGTGTGTGTGTGTGTGTGTGGTGTGTGGGTGGGTGTGTGTGTGTGTGGTGTCTTGGAAGGGCCTGCTCTGATCCTTCATTAAAAAGCTCACAGCAGGACCTCTTCATGGGACCCTCAAAGAGATGGGCCCTGTTTAGAAGTCATTTTAATAAATCTGCAACACACACACACACACACACACACACACTCCTGCAAGACTCCGTAGTCGAAGTGGTAAGGGATCACTGGGACTACTTTCTGTGTGTGTGTGTGTGTGTGTGTGTTATCACTGGTGTATATGACGGTCAGGTGGAATTGAATCACACAGCATCATTCAGATGGCAGCTTGCCCATTCCGGTGACTGTGTGTGTGTGTGTGTGTGTGTGTGATGTGACTGTGTACCTATGTGCGGTCGTGTGTGTGTATGTGTGTGTGTGCCTGTTTGTACCTATGAGTGTGTGTGCGTGTGTCTGTGTATACTAATGACCAGCATGTGCTAATTACTGTCTCTATATGGTGAAGGCTTTCTCTGTGCTCTCTTGCTGTTCCTCTTGACCAATCACAGCGCAGTATCGACAGCTTCCTTAATTGCATTGCATACGAGGCCTGATGATTGGCTACAACTGGAGAGGGAGAAAAAAACAAAAACATATTCACTGACAGCTGGCCAGCCTGCTAATGGACCCTGTGTGTGTGTGTGTGTGTGTGTGTGTGTGTGTACATGTGGACATATATCAATACTCATTGTTGTGTGTGTGCTTGCAGGTTTGTGTGTCTAGACTCTCCATCTATATGAGTGAGGTTTTGTGTACCTCTGTATGTGTGTGTGTGTGTGTGTGTGTGCGTGCATTTGCACCCAGCATGTGTGTTAGTCTTCCCTGTGTGTGTGTGTGTGTGTGTGTGTGTGTGTGTGTGTGTTGGGGGGGGGGGGGTTACTTGCTCAGCTTGTTTACACTCAGCTGTGTGATCTTGACACGCCACCAACACAAATTAACAATCCCTCAGTATGAAGCCAGATCCACCCCACCCCACACACACACACACACACACACTTAGACATGGACAAAATATATGCAGTGGGAAATAAGTTCAAAATCTAAAAACAAAATCAAGACATGCATTATAACACAAAAGTGAAGAATGTGACAAATGTGAATTTATACCATATTTTACAGTCTATACAGCATCATATTCACATTAACAGTCCATACATATGTACAGACACCTTATCAAATATATTAAATTTACACATGGATTCATTGGCCAATCATCGGTGACTAAGCTGCAGTCAGTTGAATGTTAGAAGTGAAATACTGGATCTCAGCTTTCAAAGTCCCTTCATTATTTTTCATAGACCCACTTTTCTGTACAAAGCGGTGCTGGTGGATTTTCAAAATCATGCAAGGCAATATATATATCTTAGAATTATATGTACTCCCTTTAATTCATGGCTTGTTTACCATGTCTTTGATTTCTTCTTTTGATTCTATATATTCCATTCAACCTTTCAACATGCTTCCCATGCCTATAATAGATGCCATATTGTGGAGAAATGATGCTGTCCCCGCATTTTTGCACGTCACCCTCAGTCCTCAAATCATACAAAACAAAACGAGAAAAAACAAGAGCAAATTTCAAAAAAACACAAAGCAAGGCACACACATTTCCTCTCATCCAACCCCAGGACATTTCCAGCGAACGCCGCCGTATCAAAAGGCCTGCTGCGAGCGCAGATTTAGACATATGTCTCATCTCTTTCTTCTCTCTCTCTCTCTTTTTTTTGTGCGTTTGGAATGAAATAAGCGTTGATGAAAGGCGGCCATTTTTGTTGTTTGCATCGGAATCTGTTCCCCCTCTTTTTTCCAGGGGGGGGGCTCCCATTGAACTCGGCCTTGGCTGGAAGCGACATCCAGAAATATTTGTTCTCTCCCTTTTTCTTTCCACTTTTTTTCACCCTTTGTCTCCCTCTCTCTCCTCCTTTTCATCTTCTGTCTCTCATTTCCGTTTGATGTCGCGAGGGGGGGGGGAAACGGAGAAAGCAATCTGCGACACCTGTGCGGCGAGTCGGCCAATAGGAGGAGAGGACGCGATGGCATAAAGACATACGGGCCGTGGATGTATGCATTGCGCTCCCGAAAAATATACAAGCGCGCCCCGGGACGTTAGTCGCAACAGCCATGCATACATACATATATATACTGTGCACATGCATGCATAAACACACACACACACACACACACACACACACAAGGGGGGGGGGGGGAATTGCTGACTGGGGGTTTGGAGCCCTCCTGCCTTCCTGATTGTCCACATACTCCCACTCTGGATGTGTTGAGAGGGTCGGGGAGGTTACTTTCAATATGTAATCCAATACAGATTACTGATTACCTGCTGAGAACTGGAATCAGCACTCAGTACCTAACATAACTGGCATAATCTGATTGCTTTCATTGGCTTTGGGATTCTGTCTCTCTCTCTCCTCAGCTCCTCTTCTATGTCTTTTCCACAGGAATAGAGTAAGACCTCAAAGAGCTCTGACCTTTGACCTCTTATTTTTGGCTGCTTGTCATTTTTGACCTGATCTCAGAATTGAAACTTATGCAATGGTAGTTGCTTTGGCTAAATGCCTAAAAAAAAAAAAATGGGTAACACTTTACAATAAGGGTCACTAAGTTAAGGGTTAGTTAATGCTTAATAAGCATTAACTAACCCTTAATTGACAGTTTTTGTGTCTGGTAATCATCATAGTTTATAAAGATGACCATTAAATAATGTATAAATTAATATCTTAGTTAACATGAACACCATTAGTAAATTACACATTAGTTAACGGTTATAACGGTTAATAAGCATAAACTAACCCTTATTAAGCATTAACTAACCCTTAATAAGCATAAACTAACCCTTATTAAGCATAAATTAACCCTTAATAAGCATAAACTAACCCTTATTAAGCATAAACTAACCCTTAATAAGCATAAACTAACCCTTATTAAGCATAAACTAACCCTTATTAAGCATAAACTAACCCTTATTAAGCATTAACTAACCCTTATTAAGCATAAACTAACCCTTATTAAGCATAAACTAACCCTTATTAAGCATTAACTAACCCTTATTAAGCATAAACTAACCCTTATTAAGCATTAACTAACCCTTATTAAGCATTAACTAACCCTTATTAAGCATTAACTAACCCTTATTAAGCATTAACTAACCCTTAACTTAGTGACCATTATTGTAAAGTGTTACCAAAAAATCTAAAAAGAAATCGACAAATGTGCCTCAAAAATCCAAGGGGAATAAAGTGAAATGATAATTTGAATGCCATTCTCGATATCGCACGCAACAGTCAGGAACGATTATTTCAAGCTGTATGGAACGTGTTTGTCATCAGTCTCACTATCAAAAGCCCTTTTGATATCAGACGATTTAGGAGAAAAGCCATTTCCCATTTCAACAAGTCATTTGGAAAAGTATGTGTCATCTTATTACTGGATCACTGGGGACATTTTTACTGTAATTCTTACTGTATTCCCTCTATATTAATCCCCATTGCTACCATTAACCATAGTCCCACAACAAGGAACCACAGGCTATGAGCGGTAAAGATGGAGATCCTGCTGTATGTGTTCCTGACTGGCCACTGCTGCCGCTGCCCCAACACCCCCCCCCCCCCCCCGTATCATTCCCCTTCAGACAGACTGGAGGATGGAGGGGGTCGGGTTGAATCATTGGCTATGGCTGGGGAGATCCGAGGGGAAATTAGCCAGCACTTAGCTGCACACATGCACACCAGGCCCAGCTGGGAGCCAGAGCCTCAGATCCAAGCATGGAGGACATGAAAAAGACACCAGCACTGCTGCCGGAGGGAGGAGGCGCTCTCTCTCTCTCTCTCTCTCTCTAGCTATCTGTCTCTCTCTCTCCCCCTCTTCATCTCCCATGCATTTGCTCTCTCTCCTCGCCTTTCATTCTCCCTTTCCTTCCCCTCTCTTTCTCCCTCTCTCTCTCTCTGCACTTACACTCCTCTCTAAGGGTGTTTTCAAGAATGTATGTGTGTGTTTATGTGTGTGTATTTGTTACCAGTGTGCGTGTGTGTGTGTGTGTGTGTGTGTTGTGCTGTCGAACGAGCAGCATTTTTCTTTTTTTTTAAACAAAATGTCCAACAAACATCAAACAGGGGGTGGAATGGGAGATGTGTAGGGGGGGAAAAAAAGAAGAAAAATACACTACATGGTGAACGGGCTCTTCAAAGGGCCCACTTCTCACCCTTTGACTAACATCCTGGGGACATGACTTCACACACACACACACACACACACACACACACACATGCACACACACTCATAAGTCCCCTATGAGTCAGGGGGTCACAGCATTTACAAGGCACTTGGTGTACTGTAGCATCAAAACAGTCTTCTAGCCAAGCAAAAGCCACAGGGAAGGATGAGAGAGGCATGGGGCAAGTGGGGTTCCACTGATACGGGTGTCTGAAGGCCAATATTAATACCAATATTGTTCAACTGAAGCTGCCGATAGCTGACATTTATGATGTCTGATATGTAACATATTTGGGTTTGACTGGTTTCATGCCAAAAAAATGACAAGTATCTTTCTATTTCCCCAAGATTGTCATTCTTATCAGGGTGGAAAAGCCTCTGAAACAGCCTTGAGACCATCATGGGACACTAAAACTCTCCATTGAAACCCAGGATGATGATAATAATAATACATATGCATGCATATTTGTGTAGAATCTAATGGAAATTTGCATTAAAATTCAGGTTAATAGCTTCCTATAGACAACCAGTGTAGTATTGATCAATTCTACAATTCATATGTAATCAATCAAACTGCATCATATCCATCATATAAGAGGTGGAGGATACTGACTAGCCTATATATCAGCTAACCAGTA
>NW_027284194.1:0-19159 GCF_046629955.1 Centroberyx affinis | reverse complement strand
ATTTCCACTACTTTATATACTGCTGGGTAGCTTACAGTAATCTATAATAATACATCACAATTTATTAGTTGATTACATTTTGTATTAATAATCTGAATCTGCAAAGTAACTAGTAACTTAAGTTATCAAATAAAGGTAGTGGAGTAAAAAGTACAATATTTCCCTCTGAAATGTAGTGGAGTAGAAGTATAAAGTAGCATGAAATGGTAATACTCAAGTAAAGTACAAGTACCTCAAAATTGTACTTAAGTACAGTATTCGAGTAAATGTACTTAGTTACTTTCCACCTCCGGATACAGGAAACTTTTTGAGGAAAGGTAGAGCAATGAAACTGACAATTTTATCTGTTATTACTTTGTCCCTATAAAATATCTGCATGGATTGGGAGCAATACTTCTTTTATTCTATTAATTTTATTTTATTTATGCAGATGGGACCAGCTGAGATCTACTGGCCTCCATCTGTCTGCCTCAGAAGAGAAAAGTCTGATCTGATCTGATTATGCTGCTATTACTGCTTTTATTTATTTGTTATATTTTAACTACACCGAGAGAAACCAGGCGAACTTTAATTGTACCTGAGTATAATGACGATAAAGATCATTCTATTCTATTCTATTCTACTCTAAATCTGTTCCTCTGCAGCCGCTCACTGCTGGAAAACTGCAAAACTCACATTTCAATTTAAGGAAGTTTACACATTTGCGTTTATACAAAAATCTAAGAAAATCTCTGATGCAGATGCAGAGAAAGGCAGAGTGTGTTGATGCTGGTGCAAATAAAAAGCGAAACAAGGCACATTTTACAGTTTCTCCCTCCTGTCTTTTAGCTGTGGCTGTCAGCCAATCAGAGAGCAGCGCTGGGTTCAGGCTTCACTGCCGGGATCGAACCTGCGGCTCGCCGAGCCCGGGACACTTTCCCTCCTGTGGAAGCACATTTCACCAGCTGTTAAAAAAAAAAAAACATCTGGCATGTTTTTTTTTTTTTTTTCATCAAGTGAGATATTTTTCTAAATATTATTACCTAGTATCTCATAAATAAGACTTGGTATCTCATAATTTTGAGATATTAAATCAAAATATTGAGGAAAAAAAATCTCACTTGATGAAAAAAAAAAAAAACATAAAAAAAGACCCAGATTTTTTTAACAGGGGGCAGAAATGGGCTTCCATCCACTCCTGGGTCTGTGTAGTTTTTGGTAGGGCTGAACAATTAATTTTATTAATTATAATAAATTTTATCGAAATCTCAATATGGCCTACTGCAATTTTCAAATCGCAGGAGGCGCAATATTTGTTAAAGGTGAAATGTGTCAAAATACCATTTTAAAGTAAATATTGTGGTGCTGCAGAGATGTCCTGGCCTACACATCATATTCTACAGACTGAAGAAAACATCTTTGTTTGGTACAGATCCCCGCAAAAATCACACCATAATCATTTTAATACGTTTTTCAATGAAAATGAGAATAATGATGTAAAAATTATCATTCCCTCTAATATCGCAAATCATATCGCAATTGCAATATCAGTCAAAATAATCGCAATTAGATATTTTTTCAAAATCGTTCAGCCCTAGTTTTTGGTCGTTCCATTTTCTTTTCCGAAAACCGAAATTTAAAAAATTAAAAACCAATTGGTAATTTGATTTTCATTTCAAAATCCAGAAATGAAAAAATGGGAATACAAGCCAATTTTTGTTTCGTTTTCCTGGTCAGAAACGGCAGATACAACATTTAGAGAGAGGACTTGATTTCCCTTTTCTTTCTAAATGAAGAAAACAGAAGGAGGAAAAAGTTCTTTCCCTCCTGAACAGCAGCATCAGTGAATATTTCTGCCTGCTGGAGATTTCTAAACACCTTTTCTTCTTTTTCAGTCCCTTTCAGCGTCACTTTGTCGCCTCGTTCTTCCCGTTTGTCGGCTTCCCGGAGGTTTCCCGGGCGGAGCTTTCCTCCTGCCGCCGGGGGGTTTCGGTCCGGGTTTTTTTACTCCTGGAGGTTTTGGTCCTGGGGGTTTTCCTCCCGGGGGTTTTCCTCTCGGGGTCTCTGGTCCGGAGCAGCCGGCGCTCCAGGCTCAGCACCTCCTCGAACACGCGGGCCGGCCGGACGTCCAGCAGGAAGGAGAGCAGCTCCAGCAGCCAGGCGTAGCTCCGGGGCAGAGTGGGCTCCAGCTCCCTGTAGTGGCTGCTGCAGTTCCTGAGGAGGAGAAGAAGAAACTGAGTTCATCTCCAAGGCTGTGACCGGAATGGATCACTGTCTGTGTTTCAGGGCACTGATACGTATGTCAGACATTTTATGTTAGTGTCCGAATCGTAAAATGATATTGTGGAATGATTTTGAGGGCACTACATATTTCCCACAATGCACTGTAATATGTAGTGAACAAGCCTGGTCACTAAAACGGTGAAAGTACCAAAATGCATTGCGAGTCTGTCGTCACCTGGCCTGGAAACTTTATTCTGTGTAAGAACATTGTGAGCAACGAAAAAAACGGAGTCAAATTCCAAGTATGTGGACATACTTGACCAATAAAGCTGATTCTGATTCTGATTCTGATTCTGATTACCAAGCAACCAAGCTGTAACCCTTCTGTGGTTTTATAATGATGACATCATCCTCTTCTTCACCAAACCTCGTTTACTAATGCAAGTCAATAAACTTTTTTTGGTACCAAAAAGATGTCAAGCTACTCTAAAGATGTTTTCCTTTAACTGCCAATTCATAACTAATTACAAATGCACGTTTTGTTATGCTAATTTGAGCTCGTTAACTGCAGGTTATACGGCACAGAGCTTATTGTCAGGTGTTTTTTGTTAATGTCAGCTAGTGAGAATCCAAAACCTGAAGGAAACCTCACAGCTGGATCAGTGAAGAGCTGCTGTGTGAAAATAAACAGAAAGAAGAAGCCGAACACAACTCCGACACAGAGAATATTTATTCACCGACATAAAGCCGGAAAACGCCGAGACGGGAACGTCGGTGAATATTTTTTTCTGTTTAATGTCGGCTAGTGACTCATATATGGCTTTGAAGGAATATTGGTAACTTGTCAGATGTTGAGCTGAAACATTTGTTTATGTGACTGGTGAACGCAGACGCAGGCTGATGATGAATTAAGTGTCTGAATTCACTCATTAGTCATGTGTGATTTACCGCTAATTAGTGCACTAATAGAGCAGAGCTATATAGGGAAATACACATGAGGGAATAGTGATCCATTCTGGTGACAAAATTTTTATGTGTGTTTGTGTATTTTTTAATGGATGGACTATTTCAGATACTCTGTTGAAACATGCAGCCTAGGATTGCGTTGTTCCTGTCAAATAAACACTTTATTAGACAGTTAAAAGTAGAGACAGGAAATACTAGGGGAGAGAGAGAGAGAGAGAGAGAGAGAGAGAGAGAGAGAGAGAGAGAGAGAGAGAGAGAGAGAGAGAGAGAGAGAGAAAGAGAGAGAGAGAGAGAAAGAGAGAGAGAGAGAGAGAGAGATAGAGAGAAAGAGAGAGAGAGAGAGAGAAATAGTAATATTATTATACATTATTATAATTATCTTGACAAATCAGTTCATCCATATGTGTTAGTTTGTTTGTTTGTTTGCAGACAGAGACGGATAGAGACAAATAGTAATGGAAGGGAAGGGAAATGACATGCGACAAAACCCCCAGGATGGATTCGAACACAGGACCTAACCCACATGCCCCCCCCCCCCCCCCACACCTGGTTTTGCAGGGCCTCAGCATCGGGTGCCAGTACTCTGTGTTGGAGGGAACCAGGACTTTGTTCTCCAGCCTCAGGACCCCGTCCAGCGTCTGCCGGTGCAGGCTGGGCCCGTCCGCCCCCCCCGCCCCCCCAGCTGAACCCGGAGCAGCGGGGGGCGGGGCTCTGCCGGTCCGGCCCCAGACCGGACAGCTTCTCAAAACAGATCTGGATCTGCTCGGCTACTCCTGACGACAAACAAGACATCAACAGTTTATCTTGTTTTTTACTTTTTCATCCTGGGACCTGGATCAGTACAGTTCAGTCTCAGCAGGAGATCCGGTCCTAAACCCCACAGATCAGCCAATGGCAGTAAACATTTCAGTAGCATGCTTTTATCATCAGAGCTCAGGATTTACACAGATTTGGGTTTGGGGTTTAGTTACTCTTTAAAATATCAAGGAGGCACCATTATGTTTTTTTAATCTGATATTGATATTTCCCCCCATATCCACTGATACCAATATTTATTTGTGTAAAACAGGTTCAGCTTTTCAGAAACGTCTATCTCACTGATTCTTAACCTTTTTCATATCAAGGACCATAATCTAGTCCACATTAGAGCCACAGACCCCCATTTGATGAGATTTTGTCTCTCGGACCCAAATCTGAGAATATTTTTATTGTCAGATATGATTTAGTCCAGAACTCCATGACTGTCTGTACTGTAGGTAGAGAGATAACAGAGAAACTATGATCAGAACAGTCATTCTAATACATTCTCTAACTGTGTTCACTTCTTGTAAATGAAATAATGGTGAAGTTTAACAATTCATTAATTTGCTGGGGACCCCCTGGAACCCCCTCAAGGACCCCTTGGTGGTCCCCGGACCTCAGGATGAGAACCGCTGGTCTATATTAAGATCATTAAATGGTTTCACACAAAATACCATGTTAGTTTTATTCTGTTGCTAATTTGTATTTAGTGACACACTCTCAAAAATGTCAATTCCACAAATGACTAAATATCAGCAGTAAAAATAATATTGAGCCGATACTGATATTGCTTTTTAAAGCTGATATTGGATCAATATCGATAGTCTGCCTCTATATCGGTGCATCCAGATAAAATAAAGTAAAACTCACTGACAGACACTGCAGTGCTGAGCATGAAGTGATGCAGTGTCTCATGTCTGTATCCTGATTACTTTGTGAAATATTGAGATCATGCTTATTATTAATTAGTCTCAATTTGAGCAACAAAATTATTTTCTGGCCCTTTCTGCATGTTCCAGTCTGCAGGGAGAGACTCACTTCTCCTCTTCAGGACGACCGACTTGTCTTTCCTGGAGGGATACAGAGGCTTCTGAGGCTTCCACTGCCTCCTGAGGAGAGAGAGCAGATTCAGTCTGAGGAAAAGCTTCAGTGACTCTGTGGAAATGTTTCGTCTGCTCTGAAGCTCCCGAAGCTCCTGAAGCTCCCAAAGCTGCTGAAGCTCCTGAAGCCTCTGAAGCTCCCGAAGCTCCTGAAGCCGCTGAAGCTCCCGAAGCTCCTGAAGCTGCTGAAGCCTCTGAAGCTCCTGAAGCTCCTGAAGCCTCTGAAGCTCCCGAAGCTCCTGAAGCCGCTGAAGCTCCCGAAGCTCCTGAAGCTCCTGAAGCCTCTGAAGCTCCCGAAGCTCCTGAAGCTGCTGAAGCCTCTGAAGCTCCTGAAGCCGCTGAAGCTCCCGAAGCTCCTGAAGCCTCTGAAGCTCCTGAAGCCGCTGAAGCTCCCGAAGCTCCTGAAGCTCCTGAAGCCTCTGAAGCTCCTGAAGCCGCTGAAGCTCCCGAAGCTCCTGAAGCTCCTGAAGCCTCTGAAGCTCCTGAAGCTGCTGAAGCCTCTGAAGCTCCCGAAGCCTCTGAAGCTCCTGAAGCTCCTGAAGCTCCTGAAGCTGCTGAAGCCTCTGAAGCTCCTGAAGCTGCTGAAGCTCCTGAAGCTCCTGAAGCTCCTGAAGCTGCTGAAGCCTCTGAAGCTCCCGAAGCTGCTGAAGCTCCCGAAGCTCCCGAAGCCTCTGAAGCTACAGAAGCTCCTGAAGCTCCTGAAGCTGCTGAAGCTCCTGAAGCTCCTGAAGCTCCTGAAGCTGCTGAAGCCTCTGAAGCTCCTGAAGCTGCTGAAGCCTCTGAAGCTCCCGAAGCTCCTGAAGCTGCTGAAGCCTCTGAAGCTCCTGAAGCTCCCGAAGCTGCTGAAGCTCCCGAAGCCTCTGAAGCTCCTGAAGCTGCTGAAGCTGCTGAAGCTCCTGAAGCTCCTGAAGCCTCTGAAGCCCCTGAAGCCTCTGAAGCTCCTGAAGCTCCTGAAGCCTCTGAAGCCTCTGAAGCTGCTGAAGCCTCTAAAGCTCCTGAAGCTCCTGAAGCCTCTGAAGCTCCTGAAGCTCCTGAAGCCTCTGAAGCCCCTGAAGCTCCTGAAGCTCCTGAAGCCTCTGAAGCTCCTGAAGCCTCTGAAGCTCCTGAAGCTCCTGAAGCTCTGGTCTGTTTCTGGTTGGAAGCTTTTTGCTGCTGTGGGACAAAAACACTCATCTGAAACATGCATGAAAACTGAATGTTTGTTTGACAGGTATCTTTTTTTTTTATTATTCTTTATTTAGGGATAACAGGGATTGATTGACTGATAAAATTATGAAACTCACTCAACACATAAACAAAGGTGTTACTTTTCAATTCAAATCAGAAAAACACCAAAACTGCAGCAACTTGTTTTTCCACTAAAGAGGCGATTTGGTTTAATTAAGCAATATCACTTTTATACAACTGCTCTATAAATAAAGCTATTTATCCAGTAATGGTAAGATATTGGAGCGAATACCAATGGAATATCTAACATACAGATTTAAATGTAAAACAGGTGATTTTTTTAAGACTTGGACATCCTTCTTTAAAGATGCTGGTAAAAGACTTATGAATACTGTGTTAAAGGGAATGATGGATTACAGTACTGAAAATTGGCAAAGTGACATTTTAGGGTCATAAGGTGGTATATTTATTTATTTATTTGTTGATTGATTTTTTTTTTATTCATTTCTGTGCTTTGTTTTCAGAGTTTTCTTAACATTCTAAATCTTTTTTATTTAATCTTATTTATTTATTTAATTATAATTTGTTCTCTTTTTTTTTCCTTTTTTCTCTCCAGATGTTTAGTTGTTACATCACTGTTGATTGTGATGAACTGAGCGTTTCCTTAAACTTATACATACACAGATGCAAAGACATTTTTAACAACATATTTATGTGATTGTGTGGGATCATTTCTTTGAGTATATCACATGCTATGTGTCATGAGTCAGGATCAGATGTCAGATGTTCAGTTCTTGTGGCCACTCTGTATTGTTGAATTTGTTTGTGTTTAAAAGCATAATAAAAATATTGTAAAAAAAAAAAAAAAAAAAAAATAGATTACTGGACCGGAACTTTTGCTTTTATTTTGATATTATTTTTGTTATTAGTGTTGTTGTTGTGCAAAAGTCTTAGGCACACTAGATTTTTTATATAAATTTCTTAGAAGTCTTAGATGTTTATTTGTTTTCTGCATTAGTGTGTCAGTAGTCTGCTGTTTATTTTACATTTTTGATATTCAGAAACTTTTCATTTCATTAGTTTTGAAAGCATCTTCGCTTTATGGATTTCTTTGACATATGCCTAAGACTTCTGCACAGTACTGTATATATTTTGTTTTTATTAGTTTGCCATCACTTTTATGTAGTGATATTATTTTCTGTATGTTATTTTTGTGTTCTCTACAACATTGTGAAATTTTAACATTTTTTAGGTGGAGGCTTCAAATAAGCCCATCGGGTTTTCTGTCTCTCCCTGCACTGTATATTATTTGTTTATCTTTGTCATTTGTGTATTTTTTTAATTTGTGCAAAATAAAACTAAACTAAACTAAACTAAACTAAACTAACTGCTGCATAATTAACCAGGGGATCTAAGCGGGGCGTCTCACCTGGCCGTCTCCTCGTCTCGTCTCTCTCTCGCTCGGCTCAGCGCCGCCTGCAGCAGCCTGAACCACCGGCGCACACTGAACACCCGGCTGCCTGTCCACACAACAACAACAACAACAACAACAACAACAACAACAACAACAGACCAGACAGTCAGTTATACACCCAGGTCAACTCACACTCCCTGTGATTTCACTGCAATATGGAGCTTCTGTCCAAGTCAACAGACACTTCTCTCTTCCTTCAATAACCTCAGTGACAGTCACAAACACACCAAATACTAAAGTTGGTTTCAACAGAACCAAAATAACTCAAAAAATAAATTTCAGTGAATCTCTATGAGGATTCAGCTGCAGCATTTTCTGCTGATTTTTCCCATTAAACTCAAATAGCAGTAGGGAGAGAAAAAAAGAGAGAAAAAGTTGCACATCTCAGTGTTGAAGATCTTTTAGAGCAGTGATTCTCAACGTGTGGTCCGGGGAGGTCCGGGGGTCCACAGCAAACTGATGAATTGTTCATCCTCAGCATTATTTCATTTCATTTTCCTCTGTACTGTTTGTTATTGGGCTGTTTCTTTGCTTTGACCTGCCAAGGGACTACAGATGTGAATTAGCTTGCAGCTATAATCTGGTATGGTGCATCAAATGGTGACATTTATGTTTGAACTGTACATTGTCCCTTTTAAATAAATAAATAAATAATAATAATAATACATTTACAAGAAGTTAACACAGTTAGAGAATGTAGAAGAATGGCTGTTCTGATCATAATTTCTCTGTTATCTCTCTACCTACAATACAGACAGTCATGGAGTTCGAGAGACAAAATCTCATCAAATGGGGGTCTGTGGCTCTAATGTGGACTAGATTAGGGTCCTTGATATGAAAAAGGTTGAGAATCACTGCTTTAGAGCATTTTAGAGTCAAGTGGAGTCACAGCTGAATCCTCACACAGACACACTGAAACACAAAACAATAACATACCAAGAGTCGGGCAATTACAGCATATAGTATGGCCATTATAGAAAGCTAAAAACTTCTCTCTTCACTTTAAGCCTTTAACCAGCTCTGACTCTCCTGATTCAGGCCGCGAACTCTTTTCTGCACTTTGCTTTGCTCTCATGCACTGCTGCCCTTCTTTTAAAATGTTGTATTTTACCTGATTTTATGCATTCTATGTACTCTACTTTTTAACTATATTTTTATTATTATTATTCAGTGGGTTATATTTTCCATCCTATGTTATGCATTCCTCATTTTTATCTTATTTTTACTATTATTATCAAGTGGGTTTTATTCTCCATCTTATTTTACATTAATTATGGCATTCTATCCCTGTTTTTATGCTCATTCTATGTCTATTTTCATGTGAAGATGCATTCTATGTATTCTATTCTCATCTTTATCTTATTTTCACTATTATTATCAAGTTTTATGTGAAGCACTTGGTGCATGTCATTTCTTTGTTGTAAAGCACTTTGAGTTTTCCCTCAGATATTTACAGCAGCCTCAAAACAGAGCAGAAAAACCACTGACCATATACTTGTACATTACTCAGCACTTACCAGTCATTAGCTTTCAGTTTACTTTTATTTAGTTTTATTTATTTGCAGTGAAACAATCATTCTACAAGACAGAAAACAGAAAACTGTGCGGGTGAGATCAAAAAACTCCTAGAGGCTTGTGAGGGAAAAGTACTAATAAAGTAATTTGCATCACTAAAATAAACAAAGACATCATAAATTCTAATTCTAGTGATAATTCTAATGCTTTAACTAGTTATTCCTGGATATTACTTAGTTATTTCCTGTCATCACCGTGTCAGTAATGTCCCGTAACTGAAAGCGTTACCGACAATTCAAATTAAAGCCAATATTACGCAACAGGCTCCTCCCCACTGGAGACTTTATGATCGAGTCTATTTTCAGTCTATTTTACGGTTCAGTGTGACGTCATTTACCGACTGACAGTCGACTGACAGAGTGGAGGAATGCAGAGCGACAGACCGGACGGGTTCTCAGGGTGAAAACACATTCCAGCTCAGCAGGGCGTCTCAGACATCACAACACAGAGAGAGAGAGAACTGGACTCATTTGTTGTCTGATTTATTCTGGCTCAACAAAAACCTCCCATGGATAAATAAAAGGTTTAAAGAAACTAGAAATATCCGCCTCACGGTTGTATGCCTCCGCCAGTAAACTTTGTTTTATCATTGCAAGGACAGTCTTTATTTATTGAACATATATAATTAATGTGATTATTAGGTCGACTTAAAGGATTTTGGTGTCTGCAAAAGTGAGTGACAGCACTTCCACCGTTTCTGTAGAATGACCCAAGATGGTTTTCTCAGCTACAGTGGTAAGCAAAACATTATGATGTCACAGTGAAGTTGACCTTTGAACTTTTGGATATAAAATGTCATCACTTCATCATTTTATCCTATTAGACATTAGTGTGAAATTTTGTCATAATTAGCGTATGAATTATTGAGTTATGGACAAAAACGTCTTTTGTGAGGTCCCGTGACCTTGACCTTTGACCTTTGACCACCAAAATCTAATCAGTTCATCCTCGAGTCCACGTGGACGTTTGTGCCAAATCTGAAGAAATTCCCTCCAGGCGTTCCTGAGATATCGAGTTCATGAGAATGGGACAGACAGACGGACAACCCAAAAACATTATTACAATCACATTACATCAAAATGAGAAGATTTTCTGGTCAGTACCTGTGTCTTCCTTGTCCTGGTCTCCTGCATCATTGGATAAATCCCTTAAAAAGACAAACAACACCAATACTTAGCATTTTGTTATAAAATCAAAATCCACAAATTTGACGAGTTCCTGGAAAATCGAAAACAGACTAAAGTTTAAAGGAGGAGCCCTATAATAGGAATTCAAATGTTCCTTTATGTATATACAGTATATCCTCTAAGCAGAAAGTCAATATTAGTGTTGGACACAGTTAAAGGCATTAACATCATTTTACACCTCTATTCATTTTCACATTACACTAAAAGGGGGCGGGGCCAGAATCCCTTATTTGGGATGAAAAATGATGTCATGCTAGAGAGGAGAAACAGTCTCAGTCTGGGTGACAAGTCTCATCCAGAGGGTCTGGACTTCAGATTCATTCAATAACAACAGTTTAACTGAACTACTTTCATTTTAACCGTTATCTTTAACCATCATGAGGAACATTATTCTGTTCCTGAGGACACTTGTGAACAAAATCATGAAAATTGAATAATAAACACTAAGTGCATCGGCAAAAAAAAAAAGAAGTTATTGTTCTTTTCATGGGGTCTTTAAAGAAAGAGTGCGGTTACTAGAGGTGTGACCAAGTCAACTTTCCTCAAGTCCCAAGTCAGTCTCAAGTCTTGAGGCACAAGTCTCAGGTCAAGTCTCAAGTCTAAATGCAGATTACCAAGTCAAGTCCAAGTCATTAATGTCAAGTCTCAAGTCAAGTCTCCAGTCTAAATGTAGAACAGCAAGTCAAGTCAGAACAAATCAGGAGTCCAGTATCAATTTAATATCTTAAAGAAAACTAAATATCTAGGACTTTTCAATGCAATATGGTTTTAATAGGATAAAAACTTGGTAAGAGCATCATGAGTTTGATTTCTATAATCAGTTTCAACTTCAATAAATTCAATCATTCCATACAAATTCAGAAAACAGAATTTAAATTCAGTCGTCTGCTGGAACAAATCTCATCACTTTCAATCTAAGTCATTTACACAAACACAAGATCTCAAGTCAAGACTTTAGAAACCTTTTCAAGTCATCAGAGTACAAGTCAGAGTCAAGTCCCAAGTCACCAGAACCTGAGTCAAGTCCAGTCTCAAGTCTTCTCTTCATGCATCAAGTCAAGTCTCAAGCAATTCAAACTGACTCGAGTCACATGACCTGGAGTCTGACTCGAGTCAGTTTGAATTGCCCCCCACCTCTGTGAACAGGTGAACAGTAAGTGCAGCAACGTCAACAAAGAGGTAATAAATAAAGTTATTTCTCGTTTCCACGGTTACCACTCGGTGTGGTCGTCCAGGCCGAACAGCAGCTTCATGGTGACCACGATCAGAGCGGCGGCCTGGAGGTCGTAGCGGGGCAGCGGCCGGCGGGACGGGGGGTCGAACGTCTGGAGCGCCTCGTCCGCCAGGCCGGCCCGCTCCGACACCCGGCACACCCAGGGGTGCAGCTCGTCTGGGGGGAGAGACGGGGAGGAGAACCAGGAGGAACCATGAGGAACCATGAGGAACCAGGAGGAACCATGAGGAACCATGAGGAACCAGGAGGAACCAGGAGGAACCATGAGGAACCACGAGGAACCAGGAGGAACCAGGAGGAACCACGAGGAACCATGAGGACAAAAACCTCCAGCAGGATGAGAGACGTGAAGAAGAAAACTGACGCCAGGAAAACATTTTTACAGTTTTTTCTGAATGCTGAAACACTAACAGTGATTCTTGAAGCTCTGTCTCTGAAACCATTAACTCTTGTAGCCGATGCATTTACCAAGTGAGCCAAACTGAACGCACGCTCTCTGCTTTACACTCAGTTTGTAGTTTTATAACACACTTTTTGCAAAACTGTAAACACAACTCACTGCTTTACACTCAGTTTGCAATTTACAGTAATACTGTAACACACTTCTAGCAACACTGTAAACTTATGGCCAGACCCACAAAGAAGGTGAGATTTAGTTAGTTATTTTTTCTGTTCTTTTTTTTCTAGCACCAATGTTTTTGTTTTCTTCTACTGTGCTTTTGTTATTTGAGGAGTGTTACTGTAGAACATTGAGAAAAATAAATAAATAACTTTTCCCCCTTATTTGTATTGATAGTGTTTTATGTTCTGAATACACATCCATACTTTACACATCTGGATACCTGTGTGTATGTGTGTTTACTACATGTATGACAAAACTTTATTGCAAGCTGCTCTGCCCTGCACACAGAAAAAGCAAAAGCCACAAGTGTTTTTCATTTATACTATCAGAGCGTAGTTGGTGCTTCATGTGCTTATTCAAATGATGGTTTGTGTGAACTGTATTGACGCAAAAACACAATTTTTTTTAAAAGGGTTTGAAGAGTTTTGCAAGAATTGTTTGCTTTTGCAAGAGATGTATAATGTTTTGCTGGTTTGGTGTGAGGTTTTGTGGTTAGTGTGTAGAGTTTTGCAAAAATAGCCGATAGTTTCAAAGATAGTGCCTAAGCAATCAGAAAAAACTGTAATAGGACTGTTGGGTTATTTTTATCTGTACAATCTGGACGTTAATTTGTCTCTTCTGTCTGTGTTTTAGCATTTTTATGTGTGTAAATAAATGAACTAAAGGAAGAAATGAGGAAAATATGAGGAGAATACTTCTGGAGTTATTTCACACATGAGAGAGAAAATATACAATCAGAGCAGAGCAGAGTCTTCCTCTGTGTTACAGAGAACTGCTTGTTAATGTGATAAATGTTTCATTCACATTATAATGTACTTCAGTCTAAAAACTGCTCCATTATTGTTATTAATATTATCATTAGTGATGGTACTAATAGCAGTGGCAGTAGCAGTAGTATTAGTAGTAGTACGCTGCAGGCAGGTTGCAGTCAGTCAGGTAGTATTAGTAGTATCAGTAGTAGTAGTAGTAGTAGTAGTAGTAGTAGTAGTAGTAGTAGTAGTAGTAGTAGTAGTATCAGTAGTATTAGTAGTATCAGTAGTATCAGTAGTAGTATCAGTAGTATCAGTACTATTAGTAGTAGTATTAGTAGTAGTATCAGTAGTATCAGTAGCATTAGTAGTATCAGTAGTATTAGTAGTATCAGTAGTATTAGTAGTATCAGTAGTATCAGTAGTAGTATCAGTAGTATCAGTACTATCAGTAGTATTAGTAGTAGTATTAGTAGTAGTATCAGTAGTATCAGTAGCATTAGTAGTATCAGTAGTATCAGTAGTATCAGTAGTATCAGTAGTAGTATCAGTAGTATCAGTAGTAGTATCAGTAGTATCAGTACTATCAGTAGTATTAGTAGTAGTATTAGTAGTATCAGTAGTAGTATCAGTAGTATCAGTACTATCAGTAGTAGTATCAGTAGTATCAGTACTATCAGTAGTATTAGTAGTAGTATTAGTAGTAGTATCAGTAGTAGTATCAGTAGTAGTATCAGTAGTAGTATCAGTAGTATCAGTAGTAGTATGAGTAGTATCAGTAGTAGTATCAGTAGTAGTATCAGTAGTATCAGTAGTATCAGTAGTACCAGGCAGGTTGAGGTCAGTCAGGTACTGCAGACTCAGCAGTTCTGGGTGCAGCAGGTTCTGTCTGCTGATTGGAGGAAAGACAGGAAGCTGCAGACAGTGAGCCAGACTCTGAGCCTCCTGATGCACCGAGCTGTGGGAGGGGACTGACTGCACACACACACACACACACACACACACACACACACACACACACACACACACACACACACACACACACACACACACACACACACACACACACACACACACACACACACACACACACACACACACACACACACACACACACACACACACACACACACACACACACACACACACACACGTTCAATATTCACTGAGGACTTCATGTACAGCCACTTTTCACTTTCTGACCAAACCATAAGTAAAAAAAAAAATCAATATATTGGAAACTTGGACAGAATTATCTTATTATATATATATATATATATATATATATATATACACACACACACACACATACATACATACATACATACATACATACATAGATATATATATTTATACATATCTATATATTTAATTCCCATCTTATTGTGTATATTTGTCATGCAGAGTGTGTATTGCAGCAGTGTCAGAGCGGTCAGACCTCCACTCTGAACAGCAGAGCGTCTCGGCCGTGGATCTTCATCTCTTCAGGGAAACTCTCATAAGCGTTCACATAGGGAACCAGGCCGTCCCGCACCAGCCTGCGGGACACGGGACAGGGTCACGGGACAGGGACACGGGACAGGGACACGGGACAGGGACACGGGACAGGGACACGGGACAGGGTCACGGGACAGGGTCACGGGACAGGGTCACGGGACAGGGTCACACTGCGCCTGCTGTCACACACCTTCACACCACTTCACCTCACTAAACTGGAGAACCTCCAGCACCTAAAGCTGCTCTTCCTTCCTGGTTTGTTAAAGTTGTTTCTCAGTCTGGTTCCAGGGCAGTTTGGCTGGAAATGATCTGATGCAACAAATGAACGAAGCTGGAAAACATTTCTGCCATATTCCTGCAAAGTGACCCGTTTGTAAAATTCCCTGATATTCCCCGACTTCTCCAGAGAAATGATCCAATTCCCTGATTTTCCCTGTTTGGAAAATGGCTCTTAAAATTCTTAAAATATTCCAGAAAATGAGAGAAAATGGAATATTATTCCAGAAATTCCAGGACAGGTGGGAATTGTGGAATTAAAAAAAAACAGAGCATCAACAGCAGCTCTACAGCTGTAAACCGGATCAGACCGCTTCCTGGTTTGGTTGCCAAACTATATCAGAAGAAGTTCCTGTTTCCTCGACCTGGAATACGACTAATAATAGGGCTGGGCGATATGGTTGAAATCAATATCATGATAATCATAAGGATTTTTCTCGATATCAATAAAGATCACGATATGGTTCATGTATGCAAAATCATGTTAAATAATCAAATTAATGTTCATCTCATTGAACCGAATGGTGATGTTAGGTGTGATGTCAAACAAAACAAAACAGAAATATTCAAATAATATTCCTACCATACCTCATTTTATCAGAGTTTTTAAGTAAAATTTCCTTGTCATCATCAATTCAGACAGCAGAAATGTGTCACGATGTTAAAATATCTTCATATCATCACGATATGATTCCACTGAAAGACGATAAACGATAATATTGAATTATCGCCCAGCCCTAACTAATAATGAGGTAAAAATTGGCCTTTTGGACTCAGAACACAATCGTTTGGCTACAAAACACCTGGATTATGCTGATTATGCTTATATTATGATTAGGAGCTTTTCAGAGAAATTAGATGGTCATATTATGGCCTTTTTAGAAAACAAAAAACCTAAAATTTTAACGGTGTCACATGGATCAGGACAGTTTGATCTGTTGAGAGAAGCATAATGACAGAACTTTTATTTTAGGGCAAACTGTTCCTTTAAATCTTATCCAAACACAGATTAGAGCAGATTTCTAACTTTCTGATCTAATCTATGAGCAAATCACAATTTACTAGCAGTCAAGGCAAATACTTTTTGCATCTGCCTTGATTGCTCGTGTTTTATTGGCTGTAGCACTTTTACATGTTGACTTGCTCAGTGTGGAGCCATCTCTTGCTCAGTGATGAAGACGTCATGGTGGAAACACGTCGGCTCTGAACCATGATGACAATAAAGGTTTTTTAAATTTCAAGCCCTTAGTCTCTTCCCTCCTCTCTGGACTTTGTGTTTAGAGCTACAGACTTTACTGTTTTCTCTCTGGAGGTTTTCAGTCAGCTAGAGTGTGTGTGGTGTGTGTACAGAGTGTGCGTCAGTGTGTGTCAGTGTGTACAGTGTGTGTGTGTGTGTGTGTGTGTGTGTCCGTGTGTGTGTGTGTGTGTACCTGAGCAGGTGTGCCAGGCTGAGCGCCTCGCGGCTCCAGACCAGAGCGAGGTGGAGGAGGGCGAGCGTCTTCCTCATGCTCATCAGGCCGCGGCTCCGCCTCTGCCGCCCCGTCAGGTAGGTGATGGCGTCCACCGAGCCCGAGCACACCGACCAGCCGTCACTCGAGTCTCCTGGGGGGGGCAGAGAGGGGGCGGGGTTAATGCATTTCACCACCAGGGTTTTGCTCTTTTCAGTACAACACAGTCTTTCCCTTTCCCTCCCAGACACGCCCTCCTCCTCCAGACACAATTGCTTTTGCCTCCCTAAGAGCCAGGAGAAGGATCCTGTTGGAAACCTAAAGCATCTGTCTGGCTTAGTGACCTGATGCTTTTCCTTAGGCTGGAAAAGATCAAATACTCAATTAGGGGATCAACCAAAAAATGTCATTCAATTTGGGATCCTATAATATCCTACTTTAAAAGATTAAAAACCCTCCGCCTAAACTGACCGTTGCACACCTTTCTCTATTACCTTCTTTTAACCCCCCCCCCCTATAAAAATGGCCACCTCTGTCAGACTAAGTGTTGTGAGGATCATGGTCTGGTCTCATGGTGTGAATACAGAATCATGATGCAATCAAGCAGTATGCAATCCAGAATTTTGTCTTATTATTGTAATTTTTGTTCTTGTTGTTTTATTTTATTTTTATTTCTTTGTTGTTTTTGTTTTGGTTTCTCTCCTCCCGCAACAGTTCTACTGAAACTCAATGTATATGTCACCATATTGTTATGCTCGTAGTTACTTTAATTTGAATTTTTTTTATACATGTAGTTTAGGTTATGGGTGGGAAACCTGATGTGAGGGGAGGGAAGAAAAAAAAGAAAATGAGAAACGAAACATCTGCAACTACATCTGTCCATTGTCATGTTGGTCTCTAATAATTATATAAAAAAGACTCCTCCTCCTCCTCCTCCTCCTCCTCCTCCTCCTCCTCCTCCTCCTCCTCCTCCTCCTCCTCCTCCTCCTCCTCCTCCCTTCCTCCTCCCTTCCTCCTCCCTTCCTCCTCCTCCTCCTTCCCTCCTCCTCCTTCTCCCTTCTCCCTCCTCCCTCTCCCTCCCTCCCTCCCTCTCCTCTCCCTCCCTCCCTCCCTCCCCTCCCTCTCCTCCCTCTCCTCCTCCTCCTCCTCCTCCTCCTCCTCCTCCTCCCCCTCCCCCCTCCCCCTCCTCCTCCTCCTCCTCCTCCTCCTCCTCCTCCTCCTCCTCCTCCTCCTCCTCCTCCTCCTCCTCCTCCACCTGGGCAGGAGCCGGCGGTGCTGGGCAGGTCGGCTTCCCCGTCCGTCTCGCTGGCGGACATGACGGACGACTCGGCCGCGCTGTCCGACTCCGAGTCCGACCCCCGCTGAGGAGACGAAGAGGAGCGTTAGTGAGTATCTGATTTACACAGACAGACATCTTGCCCCTGCTAACTAGGTCATATCACTGTATAGATGAAGATTGTTCTTCACAGAGACAAATATCAGAATATGTGAGATGATTGGCAGGGTTCCTACACGGTTTCCATTTTAAAATTCCATATTTTTCCCAGACCCTATGTTCTTGACCGGATTTGATTTTGGTGGGTATTTGATATAATGCATGCTGACAGCGGCTGGGTAATAAGAGCGTCCCTCTATCTGAACATTATTCTGCACATCAACAAAACCTGTGGACTCAAAGTGGCTCTACAACAACATAAAAGCTAGAATTATGTGTGTATCGGACCTGAACCGCAACATTTTCCATACTTTTCCAGACATTTTTTTTCAAATTCCCAAACTATTCAAGACCTGGAAATGATCAAATTCATTTTTAATACTTTTCCAGACTTTCCAGACCTGCGTAGGAACCCTGTGAGATCTGCAGATATTTTGATATCTTCATACACAAATCTGCTCTCTAAATTGATGAGAACAAGCAAAGTTCATTTACAAACTGACAAAATGACATCACTTTTAACAATACCATGCAGTTTAATGTGATGAACATCAGTCTGATTATTTAATGTGATTTTGAATACATAAACCATATCATGATACAGTACTGTGTAAAAGTCCTAGGCAGCCTAGATTTTTTATATATATTTTGTCTGCATTAGTGTGTCAGCAGACTGCTCTTTATAGTATTTTTTTTTTTATATTTAGAAACTTTTCATCTAATTATTTTTGAAAGCATCTTCGGTTTACGGATTATTTTTACATGTACCTAAGACTTTTACACAGTATATATGGATACCGTATTTCCTCTGATAGTGGCCAGTAGTCAATTAAAAGCGGGGTCTCCGATAACGTCTGGGGACACGAACAAATAAGGCCGGCCCCAAATACAGACCGGGGAAAAAAACAAAGGAAAAAACAACGGTGGATCCCGGTAAACTCCTGGTGCCTGTTATATAATGTAACTGTAGTTTGTAGTAACGTACAAGTGCCACAAGATGGCAGTATGCCACAAGACGGCTCGGCCGGAGGAAGTCTCTGGAGCGTGCCGTCGTCCATTACCGTAATTATCGGTAACGCGTCGCAGTAACAAAAAAAACGGCTACCTAACGAACCCCAACAGAAGCAGATCAGAAAGCAAGGAGGCTTCGTACTAAAATATGAGCAAATATACTTATCAAACAGAGGGAATTAGAAATAAAGGCCTGTCTCTAATATAAGCCTGCTTCCAATAAAGGCCTGGGACCCTCTGCAGCTGAGGGAAATAAAGGCCTGGGCCAATATTAGAGGAAATACGGTATCTAAAAAAACTCCTTATGATTATCATGATGTTGGTTTGAAGCACATCAGCAGCTCATCATGTGGGTTCATGGTTCCTGAACACTCACCACTTTGAACTTGACGCTGCGGACAGGAGTGTTGGTGAA
>NW_027284192.1:0-19535 GCF_046629955.1 Centroberyx affinis | reverse complement strand
GGCCATAAATATTGTATGAGGATTTGTTTGGAGAAGGAAGTCTAAACAGGGATGTAATGGAGGATAAACCCACTTAAACTTAATTTATCCCCCTTTTTAGGCTGATATGAAGCTTTATGATATAAAATATATAATGTACATGATAGACAGTAATATCAGACTGATGGAACTGATATGAGAATATGGAGTTTTAAGGGGAACAAAGCGGAAATTAATGCTTTTCTGAAAATAGAATCAGATTTTTTGTTCTTTTCAGTGGTTGTTTGTCTCGTGATGACGACAACCTGGAGGTCAGAGTTCAGCCTGCTTTTCATTCACAATACGTCACTGACTGTAACTGATACCCACTCTCTTCACAGCCTGACCGCCTCTTTATTCGGTGTTCTGGTTTGTTTTGTCTCGCTGAGTCCGGATGATCCAGTAAAACACATTTTCTGTCCAAACATCAAACCAAACTATCAGTCTGGGGATGAAGCGCGGGACGCAGCAGCGGGACGGAGATGCGCGCTCCCTGCTCCCTGCTGCCTGCCAGGCGGGTGAGCGATGCGCGTCCTGGCGGCTCCTCAGGGAGAACAGAGATTAACTGAGCTGGAAATTAATGCGCTTTTTGTTGGGACGCTGTCGGCCACCGGTGGCAAATATCAGGTGTCATAACCAAGCAAATATTATTATTTTGATACTTTTGGCTCACATGTGAAAATTTGTTTAGTGAAATTAGTCACTGTGTTAAAGGAGCAAAACTCAATGCCATGATTTGTCATAAAGTAAATATAAAAGAATTTACAAAAGACCAAACTCACTAGCAATCAGTAAATAAAAGTAAATAAGAAAAAAATAATATAAAATAAAATAGAATAAATGGGAAATGCCTTCATGTTTTTGGTATTCTATATTTAATCAGATGGACATGAACGCGGAGCAGCAACATGGCCGCTCAGCAGACTAATTACCGGAAAACGGCGTGTGCGCGTCACGCGTGAGGGAGGATCAGATCTGATCCGGTAGATTATCTGCCATTATTATCATTAGAATGAAGAGCAAAGATCAAGTAGAAATGACAGAAAGCTATTTTGGATCCATAACCAAAAGGTCCAAATTTCCAGCACATCCACCACAGAAGAAGAACTTCTCAGTCAGTCATTGCTGCACTTGTTCGCTGAAATTAAATGTATTGATATGAGCGGGTTTGGCATGTGACGTGTGATTCACGAACTTCTTCCTACCTGATGAAGCCGCAGTGAAAACACACCGCCGCGTTCAGGACAAACTTCCTTCAGGATGGAGATTTGATGACCGCCGTCAGTGATTTACCGCGTCAACCGAATAAAAACATGTCGTCAGTCAGCAGCTGTCTCTCTCTCTCTCTCTCTCTCTCTCACTCACTCACTCACTCACTTTATTTACCGGAGCAGGTTTGCTTTTAAACGCTCTCCGCACCTTGACCGGGTTCAGCAGCTGGACGCGCCTGTGCGTAATGACGCGCGTCTCCGGGTCGGAGATCAAGGCCGCCACCGGGCCGCGACCCCTGCAAACACCCCCCACCCCCTCCCCTCTCCATCCCACACATCCTACACTCAGGCGCGTGACCTTGCACCCCCCCCCCCCCCCCCCCCCTCCTGTCATAACAGCAGATTAGCGGAGCTCCTGAAACATCTGACGGCGCGGGTTGATTCGCTCAGACAGACGCGCCCGTAAATCTGTCAGCGGCACCACAGAAGAAGAGTTAACCTGCAGCACGGCGGGTTCAGATGAACAGCTGGACCCGCCGCTGCAATCAGCTGCAATAAACTGCAGCGAGGAACCCGCCGAAACCCGGTTCATCCACAGGTTTATTTACAGAAATAGAGTTTAGCGTCTTTTACAGCTGACATGAATCATTTAATTTTAATTTTAAGGTAAATTCAGAGTATTCTGGCATCAAAATGATGTACCATAGAAGAAGACAGGGTCATTTAAGGAAAACAAAAACATAAATTCTTCTAAAACTATTTGTGGTTGTTTTCCATCACCAACCTGAGGGCAGAGTCGTTTAAGGATAACAAAAGCATACATTCATATTTTTTTTCCCTTTATAATAGTATTGATTTTTGCTTTAACGTACCAGCTGGAGGTCACAGTTCAGCCTCCTTTTCATTTCACACCACATCACAGTTTATATGTCAGCTTGGTGATGAAATTTGTGAAATTATAAACTGTGACCTCCGGTATCACAAGGCAAAAAAAACCCCACCAGAATTAACAAAAGTCAGTTATAAGTTCGGAAAAGTGTTAATTTGTCCGTTTATTTTCCTTAAATAACCACAGCTTCCTCTGTCATACATCAGTTACTGTGAGGAATTTAGATTGAAATCCCGCTTCAGCTGTATTTCTGCAAATCAAAAGATGTTAATTTGTGTTCAGGTGGGTTTTCCCTCCGCTGCGGCTCTGCTTTCTGCCGCCAGTCTGTCAGGATTGAATAAAACTCGACTCTATTTCTAAATTCCTCCATTTGTCTGCAGCCTGCTGGCGATTCATTTGGTTTGAAAAATCTCCCCGCGCGTTTCCTCTTCTTCATCTGAGAAAACCTCAACTTGGTCAGAGGAGAGGGGGAATGATGGGAAAGGACAGATTTATTTATGAGGGAGGGACACACACACACACACACACACACACACACACACATACACACACACACACACACACACACACACACACACACACACACACACACGTCAAAACAATAATGAAAGAGTAAACGAGCTTTCAGAGTTATAAGACTAGATGAAGCCTATTCTGCGAGAAAAAATGTGTGTGTGTGTGTGTGAGAGAGAGAGAGAGAGAGGGGGGGGGGGTGTTATGTGACAATTGGCCCCTGACTCTAATGAATTTTTTTGCAAATTGTAATCAAGCCGGGCCGTCGCGGTCGGCTGATAAATGAGACCCGGGGGGGATCGGCCTCGGCCTCGGCTTCTCACTCCAGCATGTAGACCCCCCCCTCCTCCTCCCAACACACACACACACACACACACACACACACACACACACACATACACACCCGCACCGCTCACTAAATTAACAGCAACTTGTCTGAGCTTCAAATGAAGCCAGATGATTAATCCTGATGGAGCCACGGGGCCGAGATCCAGTCTGCTTCTTCTTCTTCTTCTTCTTCTTCTTCTTCTTCTTCTTCTTCTTCGTCTGTGGTGGTGCTGCTGTCGTCATCTGATTACAGACACACTGATGTGACGTCAGAGGCTCTCGTAGTATGTTGTAGGTTTGGTTAAAACTGTAAATAAATGCTGACAGGATGAAATGTGCAGCAGGTTTGTTTCCTCTTGTCGCTCCGCTGTCATGACGACATGAGGAAAGCCAAGAGGATCATGGGAAAGCTGATTGGCCCTCTTGGTGCCATCCCAAATTTTCTTGTATGTCACTGGCTGTTTAACTCTGATTGACATAGTGAAATGTAAGATTGCATTAATTGTTTTAAGTTTTAAGTGTCACTTTTTGACTTTTGGTGATATGTTTCATTTTTCTAACTATATTACATTACAGCTCATTTTTAACTCTCAACCTCATTTTTATGCTCATAGTAATGTTCCTGGAATTTGTAAATGAAGTATTGGTAAATTAAAGCAGAATAATTGGCTTTACTGTTATAGATAATAATGAATATTCACAAATAAATGTCTTTAGGAAGAGCTGCATGTCACATTAATCTCATCAAAATGCATCAAAATGCATCAAGTGTATGAGTTTAATCGCTTATAGGCTCCAATGTGAAATTCCATAAAACAAAATGTAATCACAATCAGTGGAAGAATAATAAATATCGCAATTGTGAATGTTTTAGAAGCTAATTAGCTATAATTAACTTTCCAGGTTAGCTTAATTACGGCTAATTAGCTTGAAAATCATTCTGAGACAAAATGATCCCACCAACTATTTTCTTCTTAAAAATTCATACTTTTAATGACTTGAATGTGTTGATTCAGTGGAGATCGCATTAAAAATATTAATCACTAAAGGAGTTGGACACCTTTAACTATCAAAATACAATTTAACAGAGTCCAATCTGCTCCGAAGGATAAATATATTAATTGATTTATTTTAAAAAGTCTGTGTGAAGCAGAAGATCAGATTTTTTCATCTATTATTTTGGGATCAATATAATGCCATTATATCTTATATCTAACATCAACAACGTTTCTGCAGACCAACAAGTTGTAAAGACAGAAATCGTTCTTCTGGGAGGACAATCCAGCAGTTTCTCCTTTTCTTTCATCTTTTTCAGACTTTTCTTCCCTGATTCTCTTCTTCTTCTCTCTCATCTTCCTCTTCTACTCGCTGAAATTTGTCTTGAAGCAAAAACAAAACAAAAACCCTCCCTTCTCCCTCTCTCCTGAACTCTGTTTTTTCATTTCCATTCCTCTAACCTGATCATTTTAGACCTCTGACCTTTGACCTTCTCACAGTTGGTTATATTTAATGCTGCTGATCTGGGAGTCGAGGCTTATTCTGCTGTTATTCCACTGCAATTTGCAATTTAATTTATTCCACCAACATGTAGGAAATGCTTGTCTGGGGAGTTGAACGGCATGTTTGACACAATATTCACATTTCACATTCTAGGCGTTTAGCTGATGGAGGTGAGTAGTGGCATCCTAAAGCAGTGGTTCTCAACCTGTGGGTCGGGACCTTCCAGGGGCTCGCGAGATCATTTCTGGAATAGTAAAAAAAACAACATATTTCTACTATACACATTCATTATCATGTCTAATTTATCTGATTTTATGCTTTTTTGGGGTTTTTTTTTCTTATTTAATACAGAATAGTTTTCAGCCTCTCTGTCTCTGGTTTGATTCCCCAGACAGTTTGGGAATATCTGGAGGAGGAAAGAGACTGAGTGACAGCCGCCCAGCTGCCCTGGAGCAAGGCATTAAACCCCCGACAGCCCCAGTAGAAAGCTGTGGTCGAACTGGGAAGCTCCCAGTATGAATGTGCTGAACTGTGTGAGTGTGAGGCGGGGGGGGGGGGCAGTTCTTCATCCAAACCCTTCCCTGGATAAATAAAGATCCTAAAAATGAGGAATCTAGTTTGTTTGTTGCTTGATATTTGCAAAACACACAATTTAATCTTCTAAAGCGATAATTCTCAAAGTCAAAGCAAAATGAGGAAGTATAATTTCTCTTTAATTCAATTCAGTAGCAATTAGCGCAATTAGTGTTTAAGACTGACTCATTGGTTTCACTCGCACCTTTATTATCTCCCATACATATATTACACAGTGGTGGAAAGTACATTTACTCAAGTACTGTACTTAAGTACAATTTTGAGGTACTTGTACTTTACTTGAGTATTTCCATTTTATGCTACTTTATACTCCACTACATTTTAGAGGGAAATATTGTACTTTTTACTCCATTACATTTATTTCACAGCTATAGTTACTAGTTACTTTTCAGATCAATATTTTATATTTAAAACATTTGATCATCTTTATAAAATAACTATAAAATAGCATTGTTATAGATTAGACTACCCAAAAGTAAAGCTAAATTGTTAAGATTAGCTTCACGTTGACAACTTTAAAATGCTGCTTACATGTACATGTATGTCAATAAATCAGTATTAATATTCCAGTAATTTATGAAAAATATAACTCTCTAAATGGGGACAGTTTGCATAATGAGTACGTTTACTTTGATACTCTAAGTACATTTTGCTGCCAATACTTATGTACTTTTACTTAAGTAAGATTTTGAATGCAGGACTTTTACTTGTAATGGAGTATCTTTACATTGTTGTATTGCTACTTTTACTTCAGTAAAACATCTCAGTACTTCTTCCACCACTGATATTACATATATTGTAAACAGCTATACGATTCAATAGTAAATCAACAACAATAAAAAAAAACTTCCCAAATGAGTCTCTAGGAGTAAATCTGATCAAATGGGAGTAAGTGATTGATTTATTTTGTGTGTATATTTGGGAAAACATCTTAAGAACTGCTCCAACATAACACTGCTTGCTAAGAAAAAGGTTCAAATTTGCGATTAACTTCCATTACACTTAACGCAGAGTTTAACTTGATGATGTCAGCAGTGTAGAAGTAAGTCTCATTTTTGGTGATCCAGTCAGTCACGAAGATGGTTTGATTCACCCCCCCCCCCCCCCGGGCCCCCTCTGCCCCCGGGCCCCCCCTCTGCCCCCCCCTGCCCCACCCCAACAGCAGCTCTGGCTCCAGCCCTGTCGCCTCGGTCGGTCTGGATCCGTCTGGATTAAGCCTGATGTGGCGATGATGCCGCGGCTCGCTCCCTTCACGCCTCATTTGGCCGCTCCTCTTGCATTCATAATGAGCTTCGGAGTTCAGAGCCGAAACCTGAGACCGTCCCGCTGACAGACGCTCTGTGGGACGAGGATGAGGGAGGAAACGAGGATGATTTCGTCGTGAACTGAACTGAGCCGTGATGTAAGGAGTCAAAAGATGATTTTTGAAAACAAGGAGTCGAAGAAAATTGACTTATACCTCGTTTAAAGTAATAATCCGTCACATTTTCGTATAAATAAATGTCAGTTAAATTCCTCTAACCCAGTTAACTTCCATATAAACTGGACTGAGACTCTTTTTTTTAAGGGAAGAAGATTTCTAGTTGGTGAATTTTTGCACAAACTCTTTCACTTTCCGTCTGGACTGAACGGAGAGTGAATTGGCTCCGACCCATCTGCTGTCTTCAGCCTCTATTGTCCTCCGCTGAGTCGGTATACACACACACACACACACACACACACACACACACACACACACACACAAAGCCCCTTCCTGTTAAACACAGGGCTGAGGAGGGATTAGCACGCTATTATCTCATTACTAGACAACAGCAAACACAGCCAGGATCCCCCCCCCCTCCCATCTCAATACCTTCATCTGCAAACACACACTCACACACACAAACACACACACACTCTGTGCACTAAACCTCACAATCGTAACGGAAATGGAGCTCCTTGCAAGTCCGTTCACCCTCAGTTTTACCTCCAAATCATCTCACATTTCACTCTAAAACTGGTTTGTAATGAAAAGTTTGCCGGTTTGAATCCCAGTGGAGGACAGCATCAGACTGTGGTTGTACTGTGTGACTGTGAAGCCGGGTGGAGCTGAAAAAAGAGCAACAGAAAAACATCTTGACAGGATCAATAAAGGTTAAAAAAACATAAATTAAGAATCATCACTTCTCACACTGCAGGCCTTCAAGCTCCGTTCTAAATTGCTGCTCATATAGAACTTATTTTTTTTGGGTGACTGTTGGTATTTATTCAAGGATGTAACCCATATCTGATGCTAACATGAACTGACAGCAATGTTGAAAAAAAAGTAAGAAAAAAAAAAAAAAATAGACATCACATCTTTATTTTGTACCTTCACCTTTTTTCAAACATTTCATCTACAGTTTGTTCCTTTGAGTTTTGACTGAATTGGAGCGTTTCCCCAAACACCAATCAAGTCGCTTTTTGTCTTTATTTCCATCTTTGCGTCTTGTCCTCCATGCTAACGCTGGATGCTAAAACTGTCTCAGGTGAATGATGAAAGATTTACTTTCTGTCATGGCAATGCTGACAAATTCAGATTTGAGCTTTTAAATACAAGTCATATGTAGATTTCGCATTTCTTGGGATCTGATTTTGTAGTTCATTTAATCCAGATCTGAATTGAAAAAATGCGACTATACAGCTTTTTGCATTTCACACCGATTAGAAACATGTGAAGCAACAAATCAAAATTGGTAAAGTTTCATGTGTAGTGTGAACATTAGACCTTGTTTCAACATCAAAGTGCAAGTCAGTTTAAAGAGACTCTAAAACATCAGGTTATATTAAGAAGCATTATTTTTGTCTTTATTGAAAAGAGACACATTACAGTAGAAGACTCTGTATTAGGTAGAATTTTTCAACAACGGTACTGTACAGCCAACAAAAACTCAATAACAATAATAATAATAATAATAATAATTAGAATAACAATGACAATAAGAACAATAATGTGTCTGGATGATAATTCATAATAATAATAAACATGGATGGACTGGAGAAGTGAACAATATACAAAAACCTAAAGGCTTGGGGGAGAGAGCGTCTTCCTCCCTGGCAAGTTACCGCAGGGTGCGTTTATAAATAGTGTGGCGGACAGCCCTGCCGGGCGGGGCTTACAGGGGGGGGGGATACAGGCTACATGATGGGAGGAACGTCGAGGTAAACGCAAGACACGTCAGAATCGAATAAACCAAACGTTGACCATAATGAGTACTTTTTTTTTTTTTTCTTCCTTTCGTTCCTTGAAGTCTATGTACAGGTGAAGAAGAAGAAGAAGAAGAAGAAGAAGCGGCGGGTCGATTAGTGATTAACAACTGAACCTCCTCCTTCTCCCAGCGTCTTTTCGAAGCGGACATGATTTCGCATCAGTGGCGTATAGTTCAAACCGTGAAGCTCGCACCGCTAGCAGCCGCGCCATTTGCCCGATAGCCGAGTTTAGCTAGCTGCTTCGCTAGCCGCAGCCGAAGCTCAACGGGGATAACGCTTCTATCCTCAGAACATCCTTGTCATGCTCGCTTTTTTTTCTTAAAGGGAAAGCAGTTCAGCACACCTGTAGAGATTTTACGAAGGAGCCGAACGACAGTAAAGTAGAAACAGACCGCTCGCGACCTCGCTGCCATGCTAGTGTTTTTCGTAGCCGATCGCTAGCTCGCGCCGGGCTGCTAGCTGCGGGCTTTTCTCCGGTCGCGTGAAATAAATAAACGGACTTTCGGGCAACCGGTTTGCAGAAGCCGTCTTCAGGCCCCCCGCCGCCGCTGAGAGAAAGAGGCAAAGAGGTCAGTTCATGCAAATAAACGCTGTAGTGAAACATCGAGTGGCGAGGGATTAGAGTCGGGGGGGGTTTAAGACGGACAAACTGAAGCAGACTTAGTGCATTTCTGTCATAAATAAACGGACGTCTTGTCCTGTCCTGGGTTCAGAGTCTCCCAAGACGAGTCAGGGATAAAAACAAAAAAACAACCTCCAAACGACTGAAGACGGGGGGGGGGAAGTTGCGATCGGCCCCTCAGTTTAGTATTAAACTTTCTCAAGTCATTTGACGGGAGATAAAACGCCATCTTCAAGATGACTGGGGGGGTAAAGAGGGGGGGATGGCACATAACAAAGTGGAACGCCATCATAGAAGAAGGTAAAGGTAGGTGCGTAAAAACGAAGTAAAAAAAGATAGGCATCGGGAGGCGAGATTTAGTGTCCAGAGGAAGAAAGAAACTTAAGACCCTCTGCATCGTTTGCTCTCAAAACCACATTGTTGTTATTATTATTTTTTTTTTGCACTTTCTTCACATTTCTACAAACGGGGAAGAGGAAGGAGAGGAGAGAGAGAGAGAGAGAGAGAGAGTGTGTTTGTCGTCAAAAGCGTCACATGGAGACTATTGCAGCAACGTCAGCGTGTGTCGGGACTGACGGGGAATGGATGCAACGGTGATCAACGCATGTCTGGATATTGCTTGGATACACAGTCGGGGTCAGGGGCTGCTCCTTAACCTCTGCAACACACACACACACACACACACACACACACACACACACACACACACACACACACACACACACACACACACACACACACACACACACACACACACACACACACACACACACACACACACACACAGCGGGAGGTAACACTAAGGGCAAGAGCGATGATAAATAGATGAACATTTGATGCTCAGCATAGTGTCGAAGGGGACAAGTCATCACACACACACACACACATACACATACAGGTAAAGGCAGATTGAGGCGTGCTGCTCTACTGATGCGGGGCGTCTAACACGGTGGTTCTCAACGTGGGATCCGGGGACCACCAGGGGCCCTCGAGGGGGTTCCAGGGGGTCCCCAGCAAATTGAGTTAAAACAATTAGAGAATGTAGAAGACTGAACGTTTTGATCATAGTTTCTCTGTTATCTCTCTACCTACAATACAGACAGTCATGGGATTCTGGACAAAATCATAATCTGACAATAAAAATATTCTAAGATTTGGGTCCGAGAGACAAAATCTCATCAAATGGGGGTCTGTAGCCCTAATGAGGACTAAATTAGGGGGTCCTTGATATGAAAAAGGTTGAGAATCACTGGTCTAACAGAGCGCAGAGCAGAGCGGAGACGGATTGGCGAGAGACGATGAGGTTAAGGAGCTTTCCCTTCCTGACAATCCTGATACAGATCGTTAGCGTTCAGTCGACACGTTTCAACGTCCAGCTACTAGATAAACCAACGTTCAGTCAACTCTACTGTGATGTAACCAGGGTGGGAAACTTATTTTGTTTGTCTACAGGCTGATAAATCTCAAAATTCACCAGTGATTTTCACCATTTTACCAGCCGACTAGATTTTTAGGCGAGAAAACAAACTTTAATTCCCCTCCCTGGATTTATAACATCAAGCTTAACTTAACATCCAGTCAACACCATTGGCTCGTTTCACTGGTCACTGCCACCCTAACTATCAAAACAACCACACATACTGTATATGCATCGGAAACGCTTCCACTCCACACCCCCCGAGATCCTGGGATAAGCAAATCTCTGAGTAACAAACAGTCTGAACCGCTTCCGGCGTCCTCTAATTTACATATGAGAGAGAGAGAGAGAGAGAGAGAGAGAGAGAGAGAGAGAGAGAGATAGAGAGAGAAAGAGAGAGAGAGAAGACGAAGAATTATTTACATGAAGGAGGTTTCCAGACCCAGAGAAGCCCTTCTTATTGATTCGCTGAGCAGATTTGGGGAGACCGCCTGATTGGTCAGGACAGACGTTGGCTGTAAAACAGAGACGGGACGGGAGGGAACAATCTAAGATATGTCTTATGTACATGTATGTAATATTGGAAATAACCATTGTGGTCAGATCCTTCATGTTATAGACAATGTAAAGTAAAAACACTAAACAGCTGTACATCAGTATACAGAATGCCTTTTGTTTGAGCAGCTATGGCAAGCACACTGTTTCTACTCTTTATATTACATTTCACCATTTGGCTAATGCCTTTATCCAGAGTGGCTTATAATGAATGAACAAGTAAAGGTTCAGTGTCTTGCTCAAGGACACTTCAGCAGGGAAAACGGCTGTGGGGATTCAAATTTGAAAACTTCCCATCATATAAAACAGCCTCACCACCCTGCTGTCTGATTACTGAATGAGGTATAAAGCAGTCTGTTAGTCTGATACAGGAAGTGTCCAATTCTGACACATTATTCCCACTGCGGCCATTTTGAACTTGAAACAAATGCATCTTAAGAACCTGGAGGTAGGGCTTGGTGATATGGTTGAAATCAATATTTTTCTATATCAATATATCACGATATGGTTCATGTATGCAAAATCACGTTAAATAATCAAATTAATGTTCATCTCATTGAACCGAATGGTAATGTTAGGTGTGATGTCAAACAAAACTGAAATATTCAAATAATATTCCTACCATACCTCATTTTATGAGAGTTTTTAAGTAAAATTTGCTTGTCATCAATTCAGACAGCAGAAATGTGTGTCATAATATTAAAATATCTTCATATCATCAAGATATGATTCCACTGAAAGACGATAAATGATAATATTGAATTATCGCCCAGCCCTACCTGGAGGGATACAGGTTAACATTTTAAGGGTAATATATTTAGCCTACTAATTTGATGACTGTTATGTCTATCTGAAGTCGTCACTTATGTAATGCTAGTTTTATATATATATATGCCAATCTTCTGGGTAGAATTTCCCACCTTGAGTGTTATGAAAGTTCAAAATGGCTGCCGTGGGATGAGGTCAGTTTTGGTTTTGGTGGTAAATTTGTCTGCTCCACCAGCCACCGGCAACCATCCAATCAGACTCTTCTCTATTCCACAAAGCATTTTTGTTCGTCTCCTGTCCCGGTTGTGTCCCTCCCATGGGCCGTCTCTGATAATCCATAATCAGTGTGATGATGTGTCAGTGCTGACAGCAGACTGGGCAGATTAAAACAAAGGAAAAGCAGGTACAGCTCACAGAATAAAAACAACACCTGATAAAGGAGCAGATAAATTCCCTTTTGCTGAGTGTGGCTGATTTACACTCAGTATGTTTGCTTCTTAGCTGCTAAATGAGTTTCTGTCTTTTCTGTTTTTACAGGGGATTGGGGTCAATTCAGTTTCAGTTCAATCAATTCAGGAAGTGGACTTCTTCTTATTCTTCTTCAAGAAAAGAAAATCTTTTGTTATAAAAGTTCATATATTCAATGCATAAATAAAGGATTCAGAATTAATAATCACATGGTTTGTGTCTCAATGTCCGGTACATTCTGGATTTTCTTACATCCAAACTATAAGGAGAATATCTTTAACGATGGCTCAATTATTATATATGAATTGCTGTTTCAATTTACATTTAGAACTGAGTGAATTGAAAGCAAACTGACCCCCCAATCCTGGTGTAAATAGTGTTGAAATATAACGGGGGCTCGTATGTCACACATGTAATTGACAGTCTCCGGTCCCTGAGCCTGGCAATAGCTTCTATACAATTACTAAGTGACTTTATACACCCCCCCCTCCCCCCCACAAAAAAAAATCCCCTGTCCCATCTTGACATTTTTAACCATTGGTCCAGCAATGCACATTGAGATAGTACAATATACACAATTCAGGAAAGATGCTTGTTTAAATTAAAATAGAAAAACCAAAAAAAAAAGAAAAAGTGTCTAGGTCATGCTATCTATCACACTTTTTTTTTACCTCTAAGAAATGATCTGATATCTTGGACTTTTTTTTTTTTCCTCTTAAAACAGTTTTACATCGAGATATTTTTCACATTTAAAAAAAAAAAAAAATTGTATAGGATGGGAGGGGGGAATTCACATAATTTATTAAAAAAAAAAGAGAGAGAGAGAGGTGAAAAAGGGGTGAAAACACTGATGCTAAATGCAGCGGGAGGCAATCGAGGAGGGTCAACAAAAACAAGAGAGGAATTTTATCCGTGAGTTCTCGAGTGATGATGAAGGTGGCGATGAAGACGACGATGATGATGTGCAGTTCGCATGGCTTCCCTCGAAAAGCACCGCGTGTGTGTGTGTGTGTGTGTGTGTGTGTGTGTGTGTGTGTGTGTGTGTGTGTTCGGCATGCTGCTACGAAGACTTCCCCAACATCCCCAACACTCCTGAATATCTATCTTTAGCTTTGTCCTACATAATCCGTCTTGCTCGTTTACTGTTAGAGAAGAAGAAGAAGAAGAAGAAGAAGATATGTCTCAGCTGAGGAAAAGAGGGTGTGGCTTCATTTCCGGCAGCTCAGCGATTGGCCGATTTGTAAGAGCCATGTGACGCCGGCCGAGTCCCTTGATGTCCATTCACGATTCTCGAGTCTCGAGTCCTTCTGATGTTCGGTGTCAGTGTTTGGGAACTGGCCATGTACTGCTGTAGTGGATAGTGGATGGGTATGTATAGTGAGGGGTCAGAGGTCAATGACTGATGAGGTACGATGTCTGCAGAGCTTGAGACCGCGCCGTGATTGGCTGTCACAGGAATCACGTGATTGTTTCCCAAATAACTTTCGATGAGATGACGGTGTCGTTCGAGCTTAACGATGGGCGAAAGACCGCAGGGCCGGGAGGCTGCACCCGTAAGGTTGGGGCGATTATGCACCACATTTCCCAGCATGCTTTGGGGGAGGGGGGGGGGGGAGGGGGTCGGACAGTGAGGCAGAAGCGTCGGGGGGGGCTCTCCCAAAGAGAAATCTTCTCAAGATATGACACGGGGATGCTTGAATATATATGTGTGCAGCGTCACCACTGAACTAGGATCGTCTACATTTGCAACTTGAGTCTATGTGAGCGACTAGTGGCAGTGGTGGTTGTCGGGGGCGGGGCTAGGGGAGCTGTAGGGGGGGGGGGGGGGGGGCTTAGGGTCACAACAGGAGTGCACAAGTAGTGGTTCCCAAAAATGAGCTCGGTCAGGATTCTCCCAAACGGGGCTTGTTTTTAAAGTTTCCAAAGAGGATCACGTTGATTTTCCTGTTATTTATCAGTTTTTTAATGCGTATAGACATGTTTTCGCCGGGGGCCTTGCGGCGCAGTACTGGACGCCTCCCGGCTAGGGGGGGGGGCGGTGTCGCATGGCGAGGCGGGCTGGGACGGCGGGGGGTCATATGAGAGCGGCGCTCCCGGTGCTGCTGCAGCTGTTGTTGCGGTTGGTGTTGCGGCGCGACAGGTTGGGCGTGGCCATGAGCGGGTAGCGTTCGTCGGGGCAGCCGTACTGCGCCAGAGTGTCCACGCACTCCTGACTGCTGGCCTGCCGGGCGTACGCCATGGCGCTGTTACCGTGCGCGTCCCTCGCCATCAGATCCACACCGTACTGGAGAGAGAGAGAGAGAGAGAGAGAGAGAGTCAGGTCAGAGAAGGAACATATTTGAAGCTTTCAGATGAAGGACTTCAGACTGCCTACATAAGCTGAAGGTGAAACTGGCACCAGATAAATTGATAAATGAGGTTAGCCTATTTGGAGTCGTAGTGTATTGTATTGTGAAGTGTCAAATGTCATGTGCTGTCAATTTTCAGGCCAATTGTGGGCATTAAAGTTTCCATGAAACCAAATCGAATCCTGCCAGATCTTTCTCTCCCTGTCTCCTACACTCTGTCTACTTTGCTTCCTTCCCACTGTCTAAGTAATGAACCAATTGAAAAGTTTTCCCCCCTTTTTCTTTTGTACAAAATGTACATCTAGTGTCCACTACACCAGTGGTTCTCAACGTGGGGTCCGGGGACCACAAGAAGTCCTTGAGGGGGTTCCAGGGGGTCCCCAGAAAAATTATGAACTGTTAAACTTCACCATTATTTAATTTACAAGAAGTTAACACAATTAGAGAATGTAGAAGAATGACTATTTTGTTCATACTTTCTCTGTTATCTCTCTACCTACAATACAGATAGTCAAGTGGACAAAATCATCTCTGACAATAAAAATATTCTCAGATCTGGGTCCGAGAGACAAAATCTCATCAAATGGGGGTCCGTGGCCCTAATGTGGACTAAATTAGGGGTCCTTGATATGAAAAAGGTTGAGAATCACTGCGCTACACCATAGAGGATTATTGAGCCAATTTACACCAGATTTTCCCATCCTGAGGATTCAATGGCTGGCAAAGATGATCTGGTAGTGTGACGGCTTTACAGCATCAATCAGCTGAGCCATCAGGATGCTCCACTGCCTTTTAAATAAAGATTAAAAAATACTTGGGGTGAGTGGACTGCCCAGTACTTTGTAAAGAATAAGAAATCACACAGAAATGACCAACTCCTCAACAAGTGCCTCAACTACTCAGATTAAGCAGGTAGTCAGATGAATCGGCATGTAAGCCTGGACAAGTCACACTGTTCCCGTACCCAGATGAGGAGCTGTGTGATGACCACGTTTCCCTTGCGGCAGGCCAGGTGGAGGGCGGTGCGCCCGTCGCCCTCGCCGCACGTCTCGTTGACCTGCTGCCGGGAGCCGTGGGCGAGCAGCAGCACCACGGAGCGGAGGTCCTCCTCGGCCGTGGCCCTCAGGAGCTGCTGGCCCAGCGAGAGGTCGGTGCAGGAGAGCGACGCCACGAAGAGACGCTGCTCGTACTTCGCCCGGATCCAGCGCTCCCTCTCCTCCCTGACAGAGAGAAAGAAAGGTGGTTAGAGTCTGAAGAGTTTGAACCGGGAGAATGTCTTGACATAGCAGGGTTCCCACTGTGGCTCTTTGGAGCTGGTCAGGATTCAATGATAGTGGTTGCTGCAGATTACAAAAAGCCTGAAGACTTTGTAAGACCTTTTCAGTGCTACTTGGAGTTGAATTTAAGATCAATTTAACCAAAATACAAAAACAAAGCTGTCAAAAACCAGACTTTTCTTTTTGAACATACCGTAAAACTTCAATTAAAAACCGAGACCCAATTAAACGCCGAGTCCCTTTTACTGGCTGGGTGTGGCTACACGTTTTGACAAATAAAGGTCGGTCTCAATTAGAAGCCGGTTGCCATTGATGTTGCGAAGCAGTTTATTTATTTTTTTTACTTGCATTCAAACGTCAGTCACATTTGCTGATCGCCACGGCGGCACAGAGAAAAAAGTATTCCCATCTTTGCTGAGCAAGAGTTTTGTGCGAAAGGAATTAAAGGCCTGTCCCATATAGAGCCTGTCCCAAATATAGGCCGGTTGAGTTCAGTGTTTGAAGCAAATAAAAGCCCGGGCTATTAATTGAAGTTTTACGGTAGCTAATGAAAGTTCTGAAACTGTAAATGGGCACAGTAAGAAAAAGGACACAGGAAAACTAATTTTTAAGGGACATAAAGTCATACTGTGTTTAGTAAACAGATAGGTTGCCGGTTGTACTTGATTTACATCATTTCATTGCTTTCTACAGCCTTAGATTTAGCAAATTTCAGACTTTTTAAGGACCTGAAGAGACCCTGAGGAGAAAGGTGGATGCTTGCCCACACAACAAGCTTGAGCTCAGTTTCTCCGGTCTCTCTACTCTCCATTCATCCATCCACCCATCTCTTCTATCAAACAAAAATCCCATGATCCCCGACTCGCATCGACGGCTAAAGTAAGACACACAGAGGCTTTCGGCGCAGAGCCAGACAGACAGGGCAAAAGGCGGCGGGACAGGGACACATTGTTGGCCAATCTAGTGTCATTTACTACTGATCTATCTAATCCAGTGCCATGATAGTGCTAATCTCTTCCTTAATCCCTTCCATGTAAACACCGGGCCATTCAGTGCTGGCGGGATTAGTCGAGGCTCGGGTCTCCTTAGAGAGGGGGGGGTGTGTGTGTGTTGGGGACTGGGACGGCCCAGGGGAAGAGGCAGGGAGGCTGGCTGAGGATATTGAGCTGTCCCCCCCCCCCCTTCTCCTCCTCATCCTCTTCCTCCTTAACAAAATAACAACACCTCCTCCAGGGGGTGGAGGGCCCAGGAAATGGAGGAGACACAACAGTGACTCTCACAGGTTGATGCTTCCACCATGAAATGACTCCACTGTGTGTGTTTGTATAGGAGTGTGTGTGTGTGTGTGTGTGTGTGTGTGTGTGTGTGTGTAAGTCAGTCAGTGGCTGAGAAAAGGTCAGTAATAGACTCACACAGCAGGAGAGAGAAAGCCAGGGAGAAAAAAGTAAGAAAGAAAAAGAAAGGAGGAACAAAAAGATAGAAAGAGATAGAGAGAAAGAACGAAAGAAAGAAAAAGACAGAAAGAAATAGAAAGGCAAATAAATAAAAAAGACAGAAAGAAAGAAAGAAAGACAGACAGAATGAAAGAACTTAAGAATGAATGAAAGAACTAAAGAAACAAAAAAGATAGAAAGAGATAGAGAAAGAGAAGGAACGAAAAGAAAGAAAAAGACAGAAAGAAAAAAAAGGCAAATAAATAAAAAGAAAGAAAGACAGAAAGAACGAAAGAACTAAAGAAAGAATGAAAGAAAGAAAAAGAAAGAAAGACAGAAAGAAAGAAAGAAAGAAAGAAAGAAAGAAAGAAAGAAAGAAAGAAAGAAAGAAAGAAAGACCGAAAGAAGGAAAGAACTAAAGAAAGAATGAAAGAAAGAAAGAAAAAAGAAAGTGTGAGAGAACCCTGGTTACTGTTCAGTATTTCCTGCTGTATATTACAAATCAACAGCATTGATGAAAACCCCAAGATCTTCTCCACAAAATTCACTCCAGATGTAGCAGGCTTCCTACACAGTTTTGCTCATCAAATTCCAGGATTTCCCAGGATTTCCATGACCTGGCGCCCTGGGGGACAGATGACAGGGTGAAGTGTCCTCGATCAAGACAGCTGACTCAACAGAAATGCAAGTTTGCTCTGGATAAGAGCCTCAGCTAAACGCCTAAATGTCTTCGTTTAAAATTTTCCAAGAGCTGGAAATGATTAAATTCGTCTTCCGTCGTTTTGCGGTCTTTGCATGGCTGAACAGGAACCCAGTCCACCTCAACCAGACAATCAATGAATTCAACCAGACAATCAATGAATACAACCTGACAATCAATGCCCCCCCCCCTTGTGGGATCCACGCCCCCCCGCATCCTTCTTAATCTAGAAACTGTTGGTTCGATCCGCGGCCCCCACTCCCCCCAAACACAGGCAGGGTCACAGTGCAAAGATTTTAGTGCCGAGGACGATGTGAAGACGCTCAACTGCCTTGGTCAGTATGTATCAGTATATAGAATAGATATGGACTACTTACTGTTTGTTTTATCCTACATGGAGTACCAGATGGGCGGGCGGGGTTTACTACACCAGGATGATTCAAATAGTGTCAGGTAATCAATCAAAGAAGACTTTACGCAACTGACTTTCAAACACTTTCCTACGACTCTCTAAACTTTATGGGTGTCAGTGTATTGCCTTGTGCGGCAAACACCACCCAACTGGCACTCCAAGCAATATAAAACAAGCACTAAAAATGATATGTGGCAGACCAGGTCACATTCTGGTCATACTAACAATACAGTGGTAAGGAATAGTGTAGTGCTGTTTTCCTACATTGTTGAAAACAAGTATCTTTGCTTCTTTTTTAATGTAATATTCTGATTTTTTTCATAAAAATAGAACTTACACAGACTTAGGATTTAAAAGGGAAAGCGTACACATGTCTCGGTATCCTGGCTAGTATTGGGAGGCTGCAGCATCACATTTCGTTTCTCATAACAGGGATATGAACTTAAAGAGTTTGGGTTATTGTAAAATTGTTACAGTTCTGTCCCAAAGCTAGCGTTTACATGCACCAAGTCTTGGGCAGAATATCTGAGTATCTGGAATAGTACTGGGACATTAATACGCGTGTAAACACATACATTATGAGGGGTAAAGAAAACTGTAAGGGTGTGAACGAGGAAGGAGGATGAGACAGAAGAGAGAGATAAAAGTGAGAAAGTGAGAAAGAGGAGTATTGGCCTGGTGTGGGAACCTGGCAGAATCTCATTAACTCTCTTCCTGGAGACTGGGGTGGTGTCTGTGTGTGTGTGTGTGTAGGTGTGTGTGTGTGTGTGTGTGTGTGTGTGTGTGTGTGTGTGTGTGTGTGTGTGTGTGTGTGTGTGTGTGTCGTGGGGGTGGCTAGCATCACGGAATGTCCCGGGGGCTTTTCCTTCCTGCCCCGGCCCAGGGAGAGAGTAGGGAGGCTGGGCACGGGACTACGGCCCACAGCCCCCGGACAAAGCCCTGGAGGTGTGTCTCTGTGTGTGTGTGTGTGACTCTGTGTGTGTGTGTGAGGGATGTGTGTGTGTGGAAGGGGTGTGTGCTCAGCGGGGCTCTGGCCCTCTGTCTCAGTGTCTCCCAGAGGAGAGAGAGGAAATGCGAGGCCATGTGAGCGCTCTCTCCGGGGCCGAGGGCACGCATGCCTTCCCCAGCCGCTGGAGTTGCTAAGGGCCGGGACTGGGACTGGAGAGTGTGTGTGTGTGTGTGTGTGTGTGAGAGAGAGAGAGTGTGTGTACATCCTCGTGCAAAAGAACATACTTACACATGTGGCAGATGTGTA
>NW_027284191.1:0-17507 GCF_046629955.1 Centroberyx affinis | reverse complement strand
CTAATGTGTGTTTTGGTGGAATCTGTGAAATGCTGAATGTTTGTTCCTGATGTTAGTTCAAAATGTCCGCTGTGGGAATGTCCATGGTGAATTTACACTTAACAGATAAGGTTGATTTTTTAATTTTCCCTTTCATTCATAACTCCAAACAAATAATCAATTGATGAAGCCCAGAAGCTGCAAACATCAATCTACATACAAAATTGATCACCCAGCTTCTAAATGTGTCTGTGAGCGATGCTGGCTGACCCTGGCTGCTCTGCCTGCTCACTGGCTGTAAACTCTGCTGCTGCTGCTGCTGCTGTGTCCACATCTCACCCGGAGGTCTGCTCTTCTTCTCAGTGTGGCCTGTCGTTGCCGTCGCTGTGGTCGGAACGCTGGTGTGTCTGCTTCTCCACAGAAGAAGAAGAAGAAGAAGAAGAAGAAGAGCCGACAAGCTGCAAACAATCTCAGCTCTCGTCCAGCAGGTTTAATGAAACACTGCTAAACTAAAACAAAAAAACAAAACACAGGATTTACGTCTTTTTATTTTTTTTATTTGTGTGGTCATTCTCTCGTTGTCTGGCAAATGCATTGATGGCTTGCCATGACATGACAATTAAATATGAGATTTAAATGTATTTTGACACTGCCAAAGTTTGTTTACATTTGTGTCATTTCCACTTTGTGTGTGCCTTATGTACTGAATATTTTACAGTGGGTTTCCAGTACAGTATATGTTCCATTAGCATGGGTCCTACTCTTGAATGTATGTCTAGTTACTCACAAAAAGCCCCCAGATGATTCATTCAGTCCCAGTGATTCATTTTGGGGTTTTTCTTCTGTAACATATTTTCACAAACACATTTACATAATTTCCAGCTAATTAACTGCAGATGGCAAGAGTTCAAAATATCCTGCTGAAGTCAAAACACTGTCATTTTCACAAAACTGTAAAAGTCAGTAAGAGTAAACGTTACTGAGTCACTTAAAAAAAAAAACAACACAACATTGTTCCATATGATCTTTACCATGCAATGCTAAAAGGACCAAAGCGTGGACCAAATCACCAGTTTCAAACTTTTATGGAGAACCTCCAAAATTTGTACCTGTAACAGCTGTGATTTAAAGTCAAATACTTGAGTCAAAACATACTTAACTAAAAGTAATCTTACTGACTTAAAAAAAAATAAAAATCCAAGCACACAAATAGCTACTCAATTACAGTAATGAGAGTAAATGTAATATCTTTCTTCCACCCTTCCAAATAACTAATACTCGATGTTACATTTTTGCATTTTGGGTATTTAAGTGATGTTTGTATTCAGACTGGAAATGAGTGCAACAATAGAAAAATCTTAAATTCTGAGCTTATTAACGCTACAAGCAACAAACAGTAAGGAGTGCAAAGGTCAGAGCCACAGCATGCTGGCAACACATTTAACTACATATAACAAAAATATTTACTGTAACAAATACGATAGAGAAGAAGGTAAAGAAACAGGAGCTGAGGAGAGAAGATTTCTAATAGTGACTGCATGTGACTGAACGAAAAAAATATCTTTGCACAATAAAATTTGAGTGATTATATTTTATCACAAGGTGTCATAATACATCTTAATATAGTCAACTAGATATTCTGTGTGTGTGTGTGTGTGATCCATCGGAATACATTAATATCAAATGAAAAAAAAGAAAAGAAAAACGACACCCATTGCTCATCATTCCTATTGTGTATCACACTATGTTCACGATTTTGATTTGTCTTCACCGGCTTTGTAATCGTTCATTTTTTTAAGGTGCTGTGTGTGTGTGTGTGTGTGTGTGTGTGTGTGTGTGTGTGTCGTCTCTTTCTGAATACACAGTTATGCTTAAAAATATGAGATTTTCTGCATTTGTTCTGTCATGTTTTTATCTAGATGTATTTCCTTTGTTGCTCTGTGACGAACCTCGTTTGCTAAAAGTGTTTTATAAATAAATTTGATTTGAATTGAACTGATATCCTCATGTTTCGTATATTGTCGTGACACAGAGAGAGAGACAGAGAGATACAGATGGAGGGAGAGCAGGAGAGAGAGAGAGAGAGAGAGAGACCGCATACAACACCATTCATTATTAACACACCCAATGTAGCTGGACTGGACACCTCTCTCTCTCTCTCTCTCCAACCCCCCTCCCCCCCATCCCCCCTTCCTATTAACCAACACCCAGACACATCACACACACACACACACACACACACACACAGAGCAGGAGAAAGACCCCTGCACACCCCTCCCCCTGACCCCTGCGACCTAGGCGCCATGGCAACCCTCTGACCCATCCCGCTGTTGCCGTGGAAACAACCTTGGAGCATGTCTGACCACTGCCCCCCCCCCCCCCACACACACACACACAGACACACACACATACACACACACACACCCCGACCCCCCCAACACCCCCCCTGCTCCACGCCGCGCCGAGGCAAACCGATCGATATTCTATCACACAGAACAGTGGAGCGAGAGAGAGGAGGCCACGGGCCAGCCAGATTACTGAGGGGGGGAGGGGGGAGGGGGGTGACAAAGAGAGAGCCTGTGTGTGTGTGTGTGTGTGTGAGTGTGGTGTGCATGTGTGTGTGTGAGTCAGAGGAAAGGAAAGGGGTTTTAGGGAGGGTAGGAGATTGAGAGAAGGTGTGTGTGTCTGCGTGAGGAAAGGTGTTTTAGTGTGCTAGTGAAAGTGGATAAGAGAGGGAGGGGTGTGTGTGTGTGTGTGTGTGTGTGTGTGTGTGTGTGAGTCAGAGTGTTCCAGTGTGCTAATGCAAGTGGATAAGAGAAGGAGGTGTGTGCGTGTGTGTGTGTGTGTGTGTGTGTGTGTGTGTGTGTGTGTGAGTGAGTGAGAGAGATTTGGAAGAAAGGGGTAGGAGGGGGCTGCTGGTGTAAGTGGGTAGAAGATTGAGAGAAGGTGTGTGTGTGTGTGTGTGTGTGTGTGTGTGTGCGTGTGTGGCGAGTGTGAGTCAGAGGAAGGGTGTTTGAGTGTGCTTGTGCAAGTGGATAAGAGAGAGAAGTGTGTGTGTGTGTGTGTGTGTGTGTGTGTGTGAGAGCGTCATAATGAGTTGAGGCAGCTAGCTGCACCACTATAAGGCTTCTTCTCTTCTCTCTTTTCTATTCTATAACAGATGGTTTATTAGTGCATTCCTGGCTGTCTCTGTGTGTGTGTTTGTGTGTGTGTGTGTGTGTGCGCGCATGTAGACACCTGCATGCCTTCGTGTGTGTGTGTGAACATACGTGCACACACAGAAAAACATGATATATTGTTGTGATCGCCCTGCTCCGACAGAAACCCTTGTTGCTTTTTAAACCACTTTTAGAAAACACAATTTTTACTGACAGGCTTTTATTTTGATACTCACTGTATTCCCATTGTGTTTACCTGTTTTCTCTATTTGAGGGCTTCAACCCCTTTTTAGTCATGTCTGGCATTTTTATTATTTTTTATCTTATTGGCTTTAGTTTTGCTTTGTTTTATTGTTTGTATTTTGTGAATAAAATGTTATTATTTTAATTCTATGATAATTGTTATTGTACTATTGTGTTATTGTGGTGAGGAACAGCTAGCATACTGTCCAGAGAAAATAGTGTGTACACATCAACATTAAACACTATTACTACAATACTTCAAGGCTACTTAATGCTGATTCATCATAGACAGTGATGTCTCTCTGGTTAATTGTAATGGATGGACAAAGAAAGAAATCATAATAGGTTGCACAAGGCTACAGAGAGAAAGAAAAGGAAGGGAGGAAATATGAACTCACGAAAACGAGGTGACCTATATCCCCAGGTTAGGAGTGTGTGTGTGTGTGTGTGTGTGTGTGTGTGTCAAGTGGGCAAGAGCACTCATTTGCTCCCTGAGCCTTGTAATAGTATTCATGAAACATGGACACCGTTGCACTCAGTCACTCGCGTGCACGCACACACACAATTAAAGACACACACACACACATCCGTTCACAAGTACCGGCATACAACCATTCAACCTCAACCTATTCACAGGGTGTGTAAATTGGTCTTATCTTATCGGCCATTATTGCAATAAATCTTAGTGACAAATTGACTGATTAGTCGTTTCTTAATATTTAAGCCCTGAAAGATTGTTTAGCTTTGATTATTACAGGACCGGCAAGTGGTGATTGCCTTTCTTCATTGTGTTACAAGAGTTTCTTTTTTTAAATTAAAACCTCAAAATACCTTTTCTAGGTTAAGGCAGCCTAGTAGAAAAATAGATGGCACTGTGTGGAGACAATAACTCACTATTTATGTTGTGTGTCGTTCATGTCAAGTTTAGTTATAGAGCTTTAAACAAACAGCTTCGTCACAAAGTGCTTCACTGAAAACAAGAGACAGAAAAAGATAAAAACAAGGATAAATAAAAACAAAACAGGCAGTGAGCTGTTCCACATTTCAGGGTGTGAACCCTTTAATAGTTGAAATGTATTTGAATGTAACATCTGCACATGACGTATATTTTTCATTTAGAACAATAGACTAGCAGGGAATAAATGTGAATTTTGAATAGAAATCCAGTGTGGTTATTTGGCTGCCATCTTTTTTTCTTAGTCAAATTCAATGCTCTATTAGACTGCATACAGTGAAGAGTGAAAGGAAGGCTGGTGGACTGTGTGTGTATGTGTGTGTGTGTGTGTGTGTGTGCGTGTGTTGGGGAGGGAGGGAGGACATGTGACAAATGCACTGATTTTGAACCTGGAGGATTTGATCTCGTCTGAATCACAGTGAACTTCTCATGTATCCCGTCTGTCTGCCAAAGATCTGCTGAACTGTGACAGACAGACTCTCCATCCCACGCTGCCTCTTCCTTCACTCGCTCTCCTGCTCTTTCCACGCTTCACTGTAATGTGTCTTGTGTGTTTCTGTAGCTTGTTTACTGTGATCATGTATAGTGTCAAACACCCAGGTATGAGCCAAAGTTCCCACTGGGGGCGATTAAGGCTTGAACTTTACCTTCATATCATTTCCATTAGACTCCATTCATACTAGTGAAATTCATGCTAGTGAGGGCAAATTTAGTCTAGTCTGAGCTGAGAAGTGTTAGAACTACTAGACAGACTGATATTAGCAGTATAATTTACATCTTACCATGTTGAGAGAGACCGTAGTTATTGCTCCTGCTGCAGCTATTTTACAGTGCGGTATACTGGAATATTGCTTTTTCCATTTCACTTTAACCTAAAATTCACATTGGCATTTCAGGGCATTTCACAAGCTTCATTTCAAGTTCCCCGGTTTCCTGATAAGGTAAGTTGTGTCATTTTACAACATTAGATTGTTAAATTATGGTTGTTGCATATTGTTTGTTGAGGATGTAACGTTACAGGCCATAGTGGGCCTTGCTAAGTGTATGTTAGCAGTAATGTTAGTTGTTAAGTTGTTGTGGTAGTAGTAGTGAAATTGGTGGTTTATGTCACTAAGCCATTTTTCATTTGTTTTTATCTGTATGATGGATTATGAATATCAGAATCATAATTCATATACAAAATTTAACCATCTTGTTGAAGTTTACAAATCTCACATCATCTGCCACCATTTTAGAAACCAAATAGGTTTTTAGAATAGAAAATAATCTCCAAATAATGGTTGTGCTGGTGATACTTTCTCTCTTTGCTGGTGGTTGCATGGTCCTTTATGGTGTAGCCTTTGCAGAGGATTTATCATCCATTAGACCTGCAGGATTTTGTAAACAATTCCTCTTGAGGGAGAAGCAATATTCTCTCTATAATACTCTATGATGGTTGCGTCCTCTGTGTCTTATCAGTGCTGTAGTCACCAAACCTCATGCTCACATGCAGTCCTTGGTCCTCAGGTCTGGAGTTCAAGTCTCAGTTGTAATGTTCAAGTCAAGAAATATGTTCCTCTAACTCCACTTGACACATCAGACAAGCATTCCCTGTATGTGCCAACTCTGAAGTGTGACGTGTGTGCAATAGACAGCACTGTCATAACAGGGAAATGGAAAAGTACTCAAGGTTTCTCTATTGAAGAAGAGAAGACCGAGCAGCAGCCCTCTCTCTGAAGAGATGCTGTTCTCCATGTAGTAGTATAATGAAGTATTAACTGCTGGAAACGACAGAATACATGTTCTTACTGATCTCTTGAATAAATACAAAAGATAACATGCATTCTGATTCTCATTACTGAGTAGCACATTATGTTCAGTTTCCCAGTTTTGATCAAATTGTGATTAGCTCAGACAGACATGGCACTAAACACTGCCAGGGTGATTCATGTCGTGTGGAGCTCAGTGGGCAGAGCCTGGAATTCACCAATCATTCAAGTCTGTTCAAACAGGAACATCGTGACAATGAGCGTGATGACACACTTCATGCAACAGAAAGCAATACTTAGCAGAAGTTATGCAAAACTCGGGGAAACCTACAATGAGATTGTCCATTTTGGAAAGAAATGTGGATAGAGGATCCTGGATAGAGTCCTGCTTGAAACTGAGTGGCTTTTATTTAATTTTTTTCTAAGTTCTCACTCAATTTAAAAATTGTTCGAAAAATTGAGGCTTCTTTGCCTCAGTTGAAGCTGTGACCCTCTCGCTCCGTTCGCCTCCTTCCATTGACTTGTGTATGACATATGGTGGCATGTAAAGTCCTTTGAGACATGACTGTGATAAAGGAATATGGCCTAATTGTCAGTGTGTACTAAACCAGTGATTCTCAACCTTTTTCATATCCAGGACCCGTAATTTAGTCCACATTAGAACCACGGACCCCCATTTGATGAGATTTTGTCTCTTGGACCCAAATCTGTGAATATTTTTATTGTCAGATATGATTTTGTCCATAATTCCATCACTATCTGTATTGTAGGTAGAGAGACAACAGAGAAGCTATGATCAAAACAGTCATTCTTCTACATTCTCTAATTGTGTTAACTTCTTGTAAATGAAATGATGCTGAAGTTTAACGATTCATCAGTTTGCTGGGGACCCCCCTGGAACCCCTCAAGGACCACTGGTGGCCCCCGGATCCCACATTGAGAACCACTGTACTAAACCATATGTACCACATACTGTATGTACAGAAGAGCTCAGAATTCTGAGTTTAAAGTCAGAATTCTGAGAAATATTCAGAATTCTAGAATTTTATTCTCAGAATTCTAGAATTTTATTCTCAGAATTCTGACTTTTTTCTCAGAATTCTGACTTTAAACTCAGAACTCAAATACATTTTTCACATGTGGCCCTAATCCTCTTCCGTACATATGTTATGTGTATTATTATATGTGTATTATTATGGTTATTTGACATGTTAGCTCTGAGTGCAAAGAACCTCACAGAAGTCTCAAGGTAGAAAACACACGACTTGACACTAAGGCCGCAAATAAGAGTTGGTCACAGCATTTATTTCCATTTTCTGACAAAACTCCACACAAAAACAAACTCGAGACCAAGCTGAAAAAAGAGAGATCCTTCTATTTTATTTCATTTTTTTCTTTTTTTTTTGCTGCTGTTTCGCAAGTTAAGGTACAGTGCCTTATTCCATTTTTCCACTGATTTAAATAATGAAATCGGAGAGAAATCTCTTTTTCCGAGGACACAGAAAGATTGTATTTTTTTTTCAACAGGGGAGGAGGTGGGGTGGAGGGGTGGGGGGGGGCAGGGGGAGGGAGGGAGGAAAGGAAGTAGCAAGTGGGAGAGGGAGGGGGGGAGTTTACAAGGACGGAGGTTTTGCACGGTGTTCACAAACAGACAGACAAACAGGGACGGATAGACAGGCAGGAGGGAGGGGAGGGGAGGGGGGAGGAGTAAAGGAGGAGTGAGAGAGAGAGAGAAGAGAAAAAGAGAGAGAGAGAGAGAGAGAGAGAGGGAGGGAGAGACGGTGTGCTTTGTCATGTCCGAATGAAAACAAGCAGCTCTCAGACCCACTCCAAACATAAAAAAAACAGAAAAGAAAGCAAAAAAACCAAAAAAATTACATAAAACATTTTACGAACAATTTTGTTTTTTAAAAAACACCCAGTCGTCTATTAGAAAACAACAACAACACGAGCAGAAAAGAACAGAGGGGAGGAAGGAAGGAAGGACGGAAGGAGGGAGAGAGAGAGGAAGGAAGGAAGGAAGGAAGGGAGGAGGCGAGGGGGTCGGAGGAGGAGGTGACCATTATTATTATTATTTTTTTTCAGTCAGTCAGTCAGTGAGTGAGTGAGCGAGTGTTTCATGGTGAGATCGGGAAAGTGGGGTCGATTCTTCGTCGCGTCGAGACTGGCAGTGAGCAAAAAGAGAGAAAGAGGAGGAGGGGAGGAAGGGAGGAAGGGAGGAAGGAAGGAAGGAAGTAGGGAACGAATGGCGAGAAATGGCAGTGATTGGGGAGCGGGATCTCGGTGGCATAAAACAACAAAAAATAAACAACAAAAAGCGACGCCACCCGCCCGCTCAGATCGCCGGTTGGGACTCTGCTGTGTTGGGAACAGTGACGGAGTGGAACAGTGCTTCAGGTTTTTCGACTTTATTGTTGTTCTTGTTATTCTTTATTTATTCGGTGTCGTTATAGTACAGATATATGAAGAGCGGCTGGATCTAACAGTGTGTTCATAAACATCGGCACAACAGTATTACTGGCAGACTAGTGCTGTAGTCTTTGGATAGAAAAGAAAAGAAAAGAAAAAAATAAAAAGTCTGGGGGGGGGGGGGGGGGGGTGACAGAAGGACGGAGAGGACGGGGGAAGATGAACGAAACCCCCCCCCCTCCTCCTCCGCCCTCCTCCCTCATCCTCTCCTCCTTTGTCATTGGTCCTCTCGTTGACTTGGCGTTTACTTTTTTATTAAATTTTTTTTTAAAGGAGATGAAGATGGAAGAGGATGAAGTGGAGGAGGAGGAGGAGGAAGAAGGGGAAGAAGGGAGAGGGGGTTGGAGGAGGAGTAAACGTAGTTCTCTTGTACAGTTTTGAGTGTGTTGATCGGAGAGGAAGGATGGATGGGAGGAGGAGAGACAGAGAGAGAGAGAGAGAGAGAGAGAGAGAGAGAGAGAAGAGAGGGGAGGATGAGTTTGGGGGAGGACTGGGGTGAGAAGTAAAGAATGGTTTGATAATTTAATAGTATGTCTCTTTTTCCACCCAGCCTGCAGACGGAAGAGGGGAGAAAAAGAGGGAAGGGAGGGAAAAAAGAGAGAAAAAGAGAGGTGTTACTTATCAAAAGATTCGGTTTATTGATATTTAAATCAATCATGTCATGGTTTTAGATAATGTTATCCTGTACATACTGTGCCCATGTTCCTCAATATTACACTCAGTGATGGAGAGGCAAATAAAAAGGAGGGTAAACTATGACTCTATTCAGTAAACCACCACCAATATAAATAAATATCCATTATGTTTTAAGAAAAACTTAGATTTTTATGGTTTTACCCTCATATCCTCATATATAACATATCAGTTTAATACAACTTACATGATGTATTCTATTTACCTAAAATTACCTTAAAACGATGGGTAAACTCTATTCTGCAAATAAAAATAAAAGTGGGCAAACTAGAAATATTTTGCTATGCCATTAACAGGCAGATTCATTAACAGTAATATATATATATATATAAGGCTCCTGCACACCATCTACTTGCAAATCACAATTTATTGTAGTGAAGTTTCGGTCATAGACCTTCTTCAAAGCATCAAACATGGAACTGATGTCATCCGTGGGATACTTATAGTTTTGGTCGTCATTGACAACAGGTGCAAGACGATTGTCAGTCAGCACACCCAATTAGCCTTTCAGCATATCCATTACATCAACAAATCAGCATTTATCAAATTAGAAAAATCAATAAAAATGCCAGCATGTGTCATATGAATACAAATCAGTTAGTATAACAGGAGATGGTGAAAGTTAAGTTAAAGCTCCTATATATACAAAATGGAGCAAATATATCAAATACATAGCATGCTTTGAAGAAGGTATATTACATGATGCTTTTTTTCCCAGCACCCATGACTGAATTTATCAGGTGTGCAAACTCTATCCTATTTTACAGTTTCATTAACAGTAACAGTAACAGATTCATTTTGGGGTTTTCACAAAAAAAACATGATGAATATGTTTGTGCACAGACACCAAGTTTTTCAGTACAGATAGGAATACTGATAATCTAAAACGTGTGTGTGTGTGTGCGTGTGTGTATGTGTGTGTGTGTGTGTGTGTGTGTGGCCTTACCTCCGGGGTTCCGGCGCAGGATGAGTTTTCGGATCTCATCGTAAACAAAGATGAGGAAACTGTACGGGAACGCACAGAACCACCAACTGGGCCTGAGAGAGAGAGAGAAGGAGAGAGAGAGAGAGAGAGGGAGAGAGAGAGAGAGAGAACATGAAGGAACGAAAAGATGTGTACAGGAATCTGATAGGAAATTCATCTCAATCTATCATTCAACTGTCAAACAGATTTCCACTTAAAGTGTTAAAATGTTGCAAATTAGATGTGTTTCCATCAGCTGGACTAGAGTGAATAATTCTGCTACCTGAATGTAAAAAAAAAAACACACACAGAGACTGTTGTTGTTATTGTTCTTCAGTGTCATCCAATGCTGCCACATTTCATGCTTTCATCAGAAGACGAAAATGCACATGGAAATATAGTAATGTAATCTTCTAATCTAATATTCATGATGGGAACCTTCTACGTGGGAGCAACAGCAACGTTTCAGAGGTTTCACAGACACTTCAGGAGGTCCAAAGCCACTTCTGAATTGCTGTGTAATGAAACCAAACCATCTGCTTCGAGTGAGCATAAAAGCCTTTTTCTGGTTACATTTTTTTTTCATTTCCATTCAGCTTTTCTAATTTGGCACATCCTATCTGGCAGAAGTAAGCGGAGGATGTGTGGTGGCACGTACTTGAGCGGGTACATCCGTAGTGCCACATCCATGCCGGGGCAGTAGGACAGGAAGGCAGCCAGGGCCGTTTCCTCAAACAGGCCAAAGATCAGGATCTTATTCCTGGGAGAAAAAAAAAACAGAATAATGACAGTTAAATAAAATAATAAGATACATGATCGAGAGACAGAGGGATAAAAGCAGAGAGGAAGAGGAAGGGAAACACACATGAAGATACTCAGGCTGCAACTAATGATTATTTTCATTGTTAAATGCTAATCTATCTTCTGTCAAAAATAATGACAAATGTCCATGGCAAGTTACCAGAGCCCAAAGTGATTCTTTAGCAAATCTTAGCATTTGTGAAGCTGTAACCAGCAAACACAGCAGATTAAACATATTCCCAATGTGAAAAATGCCTGCACAGGTGTTCAATAACACACTGATCTGTCTAATTAGCAGTTAACGCATGTTAGCAGTTTAAGCATGACAGAATATTAATTAAATTTATATTTTTTTCATTTGCACCTGTACATTCTGTTTCCCAGCAAACATTCTGACATTGAATAGATGTTAGGGCTGGGCGATATGGTTGAAATCAATATCACGATAATCATAAGGATTTTTCTTGATATCAATATATATCATGATATGGTCCATGTATGCAAAATCACGTTAAATAATCAAATTAATGTTCATCTCATTGAACTGAATGGTGAAGTTAGGTGTGATGTCAAACAAAACAGAAATGTTCAAATAATATTCCTACCATACCTCATTTTATGAGAGTTTTTAAGTAAAATTTGCTTGTCATTATCAATTTAGACAGCAGAAATGTGTGTCACAATATTAAAATATCTTCATATCATCAAGATATGATTCCACTGAAAGACGATAAACGATAATATTGAATTATCGGCTGCTGTGATAATTATCACGCCAAAATAAAAGTTGAGAAGACATCCGTCCATCGCTACAGGACTTCAATATCTCTCTGTTGTCAGTTCAAACACTTTCCAAAGCTGTTTTAAGATATTTTTTTCGTTGTAAGATCCTATGGTGCTCTCCTGTTAAGTTGTGCTGAATTCAGTCAATATTATTTATACGTTGACATGTTTTTTTTAAGCTTGTGAGAGTCAATCCTACAGACAGTGGACTACATCAGGTCAAAATCTACTTTTGGACTGGAAAGTAGCCTCCCTACAGGCAGATTTTGAGGACAGAAGACAAGAGAAGTGCATCAGTGGTAGTATCTGGGTCTGTGTGCCTGGCCTATAAATGCCGCCTGCCAAATAGTGCTCCACTGGGAGAGGACAGACAAGGAAAGACCCAGAAAAGATGGAGGGAAATCAGATAATAAACACGAGGCTCTATTAAGAATACAGAGCAACAAATTGGAAACTGGAGATAATTCAGTTGGCAAGGCAAAAATCTCAAAAACAAGTGAAACTGTATTGAAAAACCATTTTGTTCACCGATTTTAAGAAAAACAAGACTGAATACACAATGAAATCACAGATCGATATATTTTTACAGCATTGTTTCTTTTTTTTTTTACTCACTTCATGCCCTGCTGGAACACAGAGTTGCGCCTGGTCTTGCAGATGATGACGTCGGCCCACTGCACCACCACAATACTGACGAAGAAGGCTGTGTGGCAGGTGAACTCCACAATCTTACGCTGCTCATAGGTCTGTACAGAGAGAGAGAGAGAGAGAGAGAGAAGAAAGAGAGAGAGGAATTAAAAAGCGTAACCTTACATTTATCTAAAAATATACTGGATATGAGCAAAAGAGGGGAAAAAAGAGACAGCCAGAGAGAGAGAGAGAGGCAGAAACAGAGAAAGAGAAACCCAAAATATCATTTGAAACTGTATTGGATACCAGAGAAGAGAGCGAGATATCGAACAGCGGAAAAGAGATGAAAGCGTTTCGTGAAATTGAGAGAGCAAACAGAAAATGAGAAAGGAAGATGAGAGCTGAGAACAGAAAAAAAAAATGAAGGAACAAGAGAAGAAGAGAGAGAGCGGGTCAGGAACAATGAGAACATAAAAAAAAAAGGAAGAAGATACTGCAGAGAGAAAGGAGGGGAGGAAGAAGAGTGCTTAGGTGACACAGAAAGGAGAAAGAGAAGAAGAAGAAGAGGATTACTTTGTTGACCAATTCACACTCAAGGTGAAAATCTGTGTCTTTCTGTGTGTCCCTCCTGTGTAAAAACATAAGTGTCATCGCTCGGTCATATCTGACAAAGACGATATACACGAGAAAAACTGAGATTCGCGCCCATTACGCAAAACGCCATGTCTGGTAGCTGCATTGCATTCTGGTCTATTGAGGCTGCTGTCGGAGGAGAAATTGGTCTCTCTCCTCTTCTCTGATGGATTTCTCCCTGTGTGATTGTTGAACGTCTCTTGGTGCAAAATGGCGGCTCTAGAAAGAAGCCCTCGCTCTTTGATTCTGAGGGACTGACACCAAAAACCTGACATTTACCGCTGATGTTTTTAGATAGATGAAAAGATTTCAAACTCCATTGTAGCTGCACTGGAAATTGTGAATGTTGTTTGGCCAGATATCCTCAGGAATAAGAAAAATACACTGCCAAACAACACAAAAATGAGCTCAGAAATGTAGAGCTGCAACTAACTATTATTTTCATTGTCGATTAATCTGTTGATTATTTTCTCGATTAATCGATTAGTTGTTTGGTCTATAAAATGTCAGAAAATGGTAAAAAATGTGGATCGGTGTTTCCCAAAGCCCAAGATGACGTCCTCAAATGTCTTGTTTTGTCCACAACCCAAAGATATTCAGTTTACTGTCATAGAGGAGTAAAGAAACCAGAAAATATTCACATTTAAGAAGCTGGAATCAGAGAATTTTGACTTATTTTTCTTAAAAAATTACTCAAACCGATTAATCGATTATCAAAATAGTTGGCGATTCATTTAATAGTTGACGACTAATCGATTAATCGTTGCAGCTCTACAGAAATGCAAGGTGTTAGTATTTTTAGGGTGGGTTTTTCCGGTGCGTGCAAACACTGAAACGGGAACACGGTGGTATCACGGCAGGTCGGTCGTACCCATTGCTGTCCGTAGCTGTCCTCCAGGTCGTTGTTGGAGCGGTCGTCCCAGTTGAGCCGGATGCCGACCAGCAGAGACGGCAGGAAACCGTTCTCAGCCAGGATGACGAAGTAGGCGAAGAAGCCGCCCAGAGCCTGGATCATACCTGCAGACAGAGACAGATGCCGATAAGTGATCGAGTGCGTCCCAAAATTAGGAACACATGTCCCATAAACACTGTTTACAGGATACGGTACAAAGGTTTTCTTGTTGGCTTTACTGAAGAGGATCAACATGTTGGAAGTGATTTTTCCATCGGCCTTTCCCTCCTTCCACCATCTGCTGCCAGAAACTCTGAAAGCTTTAGCTCCGTTTGCTCTGGAAGAACAGCGGCATCTACCTGCTCTGTGCCGTAAAGCGATCCAGTGGTTTTCCTGTCAAATCCGACCCGTTCGCTCACAATGGAAAATGCAGTGTAGAGGCCGCTGGAGGCTGACAATCTTCTCTACGAATGTCTCGTTTGTTTACGGTAATTATACTAATGTCTAAAAATTATAGCTGTATTTATTTATTGATGTTAACAGTGTGTGTAACAACATCAGTATGACACCTACCAATCTGTCCGTAGGCGATGCTGATGAGCCTCTCGTTCACCAGTTTGTCCCTCAGCGGGTTCCTGGGCTGCCGCTTCATGATGTCACTCTCTGCTGCCTCATAGGCCAGAGAGATGGCTGGCACCTGATGGAGGGAGAGAGAGGGAGGGAGGGAGAGAGAGAGAGAGAGAGAGAGAGAGAGGGAGAGGGAGAGAGAGAGAGAGTTTGTTGCTTTACTTGCTTTACTATACTATCAGTTGAGTCGGTGTAATTTCATGTTTATTCGCTGTACCTTTAGATACATTGAAAATCATAATATCGTCGTATAATAAATGTGATTATTTTTTCTGTGTACCTGAAAGGATTAATATGAGAGAAAAGTACAGAACAGCAGCTTTCAGTTCTGGGTTGTTTTTTTTTTTTTTGCCTACATGTTAAATCATGTTGGAACAATATAATTTGTTGTGTTCAGTCCCTCTAAGATCAGGTGAGCAGAAATAGTGAAACAAATTAACTACAAATGAATTACCTACAAATTAACTTACACAACAAAGTTAACTGACTGACATTGTTCCAACATGGTTCCAATTTCAGGTTTAATATTCTGTGAAATGAAAAAATAAAAAACAGAAATAAAAGATGACATTCTGTACATTTGTCTCATTTGTTCATCTTTTGATCTGAAATACAAATTATACAAAAGTATGCAGCAATAACAATAACCAGTTTACCCTGATTCTGCACCCATGTGTGTTTGTGCATGGGCCTTTCATAATATCATGCATTACTGTGTGTATACTGTGCCACCTGGGTACCTGTCTGAGATGGGACTGTACTGTATACTGTATACATGACATGTTAGTATGAATTTGTTGTTTACTGGTGAGTGTGCATGCATGAGCATTCAGTGCAGACATGCATTCAAACAGACTCTGTGTGTGTGTGTGTGTGTGTGTGTGTGTGTGTGTGTGTGTGTGTGTGGGCACCAGTGACAGGAACGGTGACACACACATCTATTAGCTTCTGCTTCTTTATGCCTGATTGCACATGAACACATGAGGGCTGTTTGTTCATGTGAATGTGTCTGGTCTCTTGCTATGTTAGTGCCCAGGTGTGTATATGTGTGTGTGTGTGTGTGTGTGTGTGTGTGTGTGTCCCTCACCATGTCAGTTCCCAGGTCGATGCAGAGGATGGTGATGGTGCCGAGCGGCAGGGGGATGTTGACCAAGATGAAGAACAGGAAGGGGGTGATCTCTGGGATGTTGCTGGTCAGGGTGTAGGCGATGGACTTCTTCAGGTTGTCAAAGATCAGACGGCCTGGAGAAAGAGAAATTCCCAGAAAGAGGAATGATGAGAAAACTACTTGATGTGAAGAAGCTACCACACCTTATGTCATAGGTGTGTAACGGTGCTTCCAGCTCATTACAATACAGGAAACTGTGTCATTAACTCATTAAAGTCGCATATCATACTGTTGAGTGCTTTGCATTACTATATAATACTCAATTTCTAATTTTGATATAATACTCAATTTTTTTGTGTGTTCTGTTTTGTTTACTGTGTCACTTTTTGTTTACTTTTTTTGGTATTTTGTTTACTGTGCACTGACTATTTTTTGTAGAAAACAATAAAAACTACTAATCATAAAGAAGAAAGGAGAGGTGAGGAGATATTACATTTTTATTGTTGACACTAGTTCTGAAACGCATTTTCTTGATTAGTTGTATATTTTACAGTAGGTAAAACTGAGAAGCAACAACCTTTTTCACCACACCTCCTCTTAACCATGAACTAATAAACGATGGATCACTCCTCCACTTTGGAGTTGGGTTTGTAATTTCTCCTAACGTTGGTTTATTTTTAAAGGGACAATGTACATTACCTTTGCAACTATTTCACTGGAAATGCACCAGTATAAGGCACACTCTTGTGAGGATGGAAGCAAAGTCGTCATCCAGATTGATAACATCTCATCTATCTGTCTCTTCACACTCTTCTTTCCCTCCCTCCTTTCCTCCGTCTCTCACCTTCCTCCACTCCGGTGACGATGGAGGCGAAGTTGTCGTCCAGCAGGATCATGTCGGCGGCCTGTTTGGACACGTCGGAGCCGGAGATTCCCATGGCAACGCCGATGTCGGCCTTCTTCAGGGCGGGAGAGTCGTTCACACCGTCACCTGTCACCGCCACGATGGCACCCTGACAGAGAGAGAGGGGAAGAGACAGAGAGAGGGAGAGAGAGAGAGGGGATAAGAGAGAGAGAGTTTGTTGTTAGATAAAGTTTCCTGTTCCCTGGAAAATATGTGCGCTATTTAAATACATATAACCACATAAAACCGCTTTTTTATGTGTTCATGTATGTTTGCCTGTGTGTACCTGTGTGTGTGTGTGTGTGTGTGTGTGTGTGTGTGTGTGTGTGTGTGTGTATGTATACCTGTCTCTGGCAGCCCTCGACGATGATGAGTTTCTGCTGTGGGGAGGTTCTGGCGAAGACGATCTCGGTGTGGTTCCTCAGAATATCGTCCATCTGGTCCTGAGAGAGGTCCTTCAGGTCCGTCCCGTGGATCACACAGGCCTTGGCGTCCAGGTCCGTCCCGTGGATCACACAGGCCTTGGCGTCCCTAAACAACACAACACACACCGGGAACATCAATCAGCTTTGTATACCTGATGATAAAACTACAGCCAGATCAGTCAGCATTTTCTTAAGAATAAAAGGCTACACTGAGCAGATATGGTATAATAACAATCATAGAAAACACACTTTTTACCAAGGGTGGAAGTAACTTACTTAAATTACTTTTACTCAGTACGTACTGTACTTTTTTGAGTAATTTTCAGTGAGTAATTTTATTTTCACTTAAGTATGTTTTAAGTATTGTACTTCACTACATTATAAATCACATCCATCACAAAATTTGTGAGTACGAATTTTGCAAGGCTCAGAAACTGGACAATCGTAAATTGTGGAGCCATTCACAGTGAACGATCAGTCAGCAAACAAGAGAAG
>NW_027284190.1:30000-38240 GCF_046629955.1 Centroberyx affinis | reverse complement strand
TAACTAAGGTATTAATTTATACATTATTTAATAGTTTATAAAGATGACTATTAAATAATGTATAAATTAATACCTTAGTTAACATGAACACCATTAGTAAATGATTACCAGACACATTAACTGTTAATTAAGGGTTAGTTAATGCTTATTAAGCATTAACTAAGCACTTAGTTACCCTTATTGTAAAGTGTTACCAAGTAAACTAGTGCAGTTCAAATCAAGTGAAACAGAAAGATAAAAGAACACAACAAATACTCCCACTTTTAGATGCACATTGTGAGTGAACCCATATGTTTTTCTGTAATTTTCTTTTCCCCTGTCCTTCCTGATTCTACTCTTGATCTGATATTCACGTCACATCTCACTGCCCAAGGCAGACGAGAATCACAGATTCTCCTCTTGGTCCACAGATGGATGAGAATCATACAGATAGGGGTAAAGATAAAGCTCTGTCATCTGGCTCTCATAACAGGTGAATAACCACAGCCACAGCCAATGAACTGTCTATATTGTAAAGTGCCATACTGGTAGTAAATGCATGTGACATCATGTGAATACTATGAATAGAATAGGAATCAGGAATAGAATAGGAAAACAGTTTGGTTACCTGTAGAGTGGCCACTTTAACCATTTTACCCCCCGTCTAGGTGGTAGAATAGGAATAGAATAGGACTAGAATTAGAATAGAATAGGACTCTGAATGATAGTTGTTATGTCCCAGAGTGGCTCATCAACTATTAAGCAATTTCACTGTTCTCCTAACTAGCTAGATTTCAGAATAGAATAAAGGCTGGTACACATGACTCCTGGCTGAATGACTTTGTGCTGGCTGCTGGTTTGTTTCCTTATGCAGCGTGGCTTCACTCAAAAGGGTTAGAAAATTATTTAAACTTTAACCCGGTTCACGGCTGACAGTTCAAAGCTCCTCCAATCAGATTACAGCTTTACGTGACGTATGCGGCGATGCAGAAGTTTCCAGAACTGTATGAAGCTTCATTCTTTTGATCTAAACTCAATTACATCACACTATAAAGCAAGGAATCTCTGTCTGTATGTGTGTGTGTGTGTGTGTGTGTGTCCGTCACATATCTCGAGAACCGTCCGTCCGATCTACTTCACACTTGGCGGGTGTATTGCCGGGGACCCAAGGCAGCGCAGTGTCGGATTTGGTGCAATTTGGACACGCGACACGTTCAATATTAATAAACTTTGAATAAACGAGCGAACGGCGCTCCGTGCAGCAGCGGAGCTCAAAGCGAGCGACTGGAAGCGCCGTGTGGAGTGTGAAGCTGTTTGGATGAATGTAAAAAAAAAGTTTGGAAGGGATGATTTGTATCATCATCTAGTGTTTTTCTGTCTTCTGGCTTCCTGCTGCTGTTTGCAGTTCTGAATGACGCATCGACAATCCTTCCCACGCCGCGCTTAGTGCTGAGCGCCACAGAACGCCCCACGACTTCCAACCGATGTTCCTGTCTTGAAGTTAACATAAAACAAAAAATCCTATCAAAAGTATTTCCAATTTGCCTCATAAACTGCTCCAGTCCCGGGTAGCTTTGGCTGGTGAACCCCGGGGAGGAGCTTCTAACAGCAGCAGATGAAGCTTCAGACGGTGAGTCGTGCGTTCAGCGCCAGCAGACGCTCTAATTGGCGAGCCGAGCGCCGCTGAGCGCCGCTGCTAATTAAGTTGCGGAGGAGCTCCACTGTCTGGTTGGAAGGCTTTGATTTTATACTGAGACGAAGGCTGTGTGCGTGTGTGTGTGTGTGTGTGTGTGTGTGTGTGTGTGTGTGTGTGTGTGTGTGTGTGTGTGAGTAACACCCTACTTGAGGAAAGTTGCAGTCTCTCCTCTGGTGAAATGAGTCAGTCTGACTCAGAAGTGCTGTTTGTAAATTTGGCTAACTGCAGCATTATCAGAGGTGTGACCAAGTCAACTTTGCTCGAGTCCCAAGTCAGTCTTAAGTCTTGAGGCTCAAGTCATGTACCAAGTCTCAGTGTAGAAAACCAAGTCAAGTCCAAGTCATTCATGTCAAGTCTCAAGTCTAAATATAGAAGTCAGAACAAATCAAGAGTCCAGTATCAATTTAATATCTTAAAGAAAACTAAATATCTAGGACTTTTCAATGCAATATGGTTTTAATAGGATAAAAACTCGGTAAGAGCATCATGAGTTTGATTTCTAGAATCAGTTTCAACTTCAATAAATTCAATCATTCCATACAAATTCAGAAAACAGAATTTAAATTCAGTCGTCTGCTGGAACAAATCTCATCACTTTCAATCTAAGTCATTTACACAAACACAAGATCTCAAGTCAAGACTTTAGAAACCTGTTCAAGTCATCAGAGTACAAGTCAGAGTCAAGTCCCAAGTCACCAGAACCCAAGTCAAATCCAGTCTAAAGTTCCGACCACGACACCCTGACTGTCCACTGAGCTGCTTCACTGAGACTCTGCTGCCTGTTTACCATTGCGTCTCCTTCATGGAACCGTTCCATGCTGGGATTTTTAACACTTTAACACTTTCCCTGCCACTAACACATAATTTGGTGTCAACAAGTCGTGTTCATTTCACGTATGTTGGTAACACTTTACAATAAGGGTACATTAATTAAGGGTTAGTTAATGCTTAATAAGCATTAACTAACCCTTAATTAATGTACCCTTATTTTAAAGTGTTACCCGTATATTTGTGTGAGATCAGTTTGTGAAATGGATGTCACCTGTCATGTGACCTTTCAGTGACAGGGCGGTCTTTCTTACCCCTGAGCCCCTTAATTTCGGTCATATATTGAACATCGATCGGTCTCGCCTCCCCTCCTATCAGAGGTTAGACAGCTGTGTGAATGGAGAGAGTGGACAGAGAGAGAGTGGACAGAGAGAGAGTGGACAGAGAGAGTGGACAGATAGAGAGTGGACAGAGAGAGTGGACAGATAGAGAGTGGACAGATAGAGAGTGGACAGAGAGAGCGGAGAGAGAGAGTGGACAGATAGAGAGTGGACAGAGAGAGTGGACAGAGAGAGTGGACAGATAGAGAGTGGACAGAGAGAGCGGACAGAGAGAGCGGACAGAGAGAGTGGACAGATAGAGAGTGGACAGAGAGAGTGGACAGATAGAGAGTGGACAGAGAAAGTGGACAGATAGAGAGTGGACAGAGAGGGTGGACAGAGAGAGTGGACAGATAGAGAGTGGACAGAGAGAGTGGACAAAGAGAGTGGAGAGAGAGAGTGGACAGAGAGAGAGTGGAGAAAGAGAGTGGACAGAGAGAGTGGAGAGAGAGAGTGGACAGAGAGAGAGTGGACAGAGAGAGTGGACAGAGAGAGAGTGGAGAAAGAGAGTGGACAGAGAGAGCGGACAGAGAGAGAGTGGACAGAGAGAGTGGAGAGAGAGAGTGGACAGAGAGAGAGTGGACAGAGAGAGTGGAGAGAGAGAGAGTGGACAGAGAGAGAGGAGAGAGAGAGTGGACAGAGAGAGAGTGGAGAGAGAGAGTGGACAGAGAGAGTGGAGAAAGAGAGTGGACAGAGAGAGTGGAGAGAGAGAGCAGACAGAGAGAGCGGAGAGAGAGAGCGGAGAGAGAGAGCGGACAGAGAGAGTGGAGACAGAGAGAGTGGAGAGAGAGCAGAGAGAGAGAGTGGACAGGTCGGTGTCATCGCCCACAGGGAAGTCGATCCCCCCGCTCATTAATTAGAGTTAATGAAGGTGTGGAAACGTCTCTCCGTCAATAAACATCGATTCGACTCCACACCTCCGTTTCCATTCTGTCCGTTTTCTTGCTCTTCCTATCAGTGTTCTTTGACATTCGTGTCATGTTTTTCTCTTTTTTTTCCCTCCAATCCTCTTATTCTTCACTTTTCTTTCCCTCTCCTTGACTCCATTTCCCCCGCCTCTCTCATTTCCCTCACCGTTTCTTCTCTCCTTCAATTTATTTTTCTCCATTTTCCCTCCTTTCACTCCTCCAGCAAACCTCTTCTTTCCTCCTTCTTCCTTCTTTCTTTCCTTCCTCCATTTCTCCTCCTCCTTTTCTTCTTTCATCTCTTCTCCCAATTTATCTTTCCCCTTTCCTCTCTCCTTCCCCCACCTCCTCTCTTTCCTCCTCTGTTTTTCTCTCCATTTCTCCTACTCTCCCCCTCTTCTCTTCTCCTCTCCTTCCCCCATTTTCTACTTTCCTCTTCCCCATCCACCTTTCTCTCTTTCTCTCTTTCCACTTTATTCATCACTTAATTTCTCATCTTTCTCTCCCCAAACTCATTTTCGCTCTTCCCCTCTCTCTCTCTCTCTCTTTCTCTCTTCATCTCTCCTCCTCTCATTCCCTAAAATAAACCTTATTCTCTAATTTTCATCTCCTCCCTTCTCCTTTCCCAACCTCCTCTTTCCCTTCTTCCCCTCCTTCTCTCTTCTCTCCCCTACCTCCCTTCAGCTCTCTCTGTTTTCCTTTCCTTCCTGTGTTAAGTCTTTATTTTCCTACATGTATTGCTGCCTGTCTGTTGTTTGTCCAGATATTTTCACTGCTCTTGCTGCCTGTGCTGATCTAATCCTTGCCTCTCCAGATGAATGATGTCTCTAAATGAAACTGAATTAACTCCATTTCTCTCTCTCTCTCTCTCTCTCTCTCTCTCTCTCTCTCTTCTCCTCCTCCAGGTCTGTCGATTCGCAGCGTTTGCTGGCGAGCCGACCGGATCCTGGCAGGAACCCAGGACAGCGAGATCTTCGAGGTGAGGAGGGAGAAAAATGATGGAAAACAAAAAGCAAAGCGCCGTGCCGTTCCTCTGTGTGGAAGGAAGAGGTTTATTCAGTCCTGCAGAGCGCCGGCTCCATGTCGGTCCATGAGTTGTTTACCTCATTATAACAAGTGATGTAGTGGTAAATAAAAAGGTGTTTAAGTTCAACTATGAAAAATGAAACAAAAAACAAACAAAAATGAAACAAAAATCTGTTTTATTTTCAGAAAAGCATCAATTTTGGCTTTTTCCCTTAAAATACCCAATCCTCGTATGATTTACATCCATTTGATACTACCTACTGTGATGTATACTATGAATTTACATCCTAAACATTCAGAAAAGTCTAATAAGTCGAGGTGACTTTACCCTCCGCTGCATCACTGATAAGAACTAAACCTTCTAATCTGTCGACCTTGGTTCCTAACTAACTTTGACCAAACAATAAATTCCTTTCCTAACTTTGGTTCAGGTTAGCTTCAGGTTTTGCTCATGGTTCAATAAATGAATGAATGAATGAATGAACTTTATTTTGGTTGTTCACATTCAAAAAAAACTGTACATTTATCGAGATTAAAATTATTATAACCAAAAAAGGGTTGGGCAGAAGCAATGCTTTTTTTTAGCCCACCCTGTACATTACATCAAACAACTCAACACACTTTCAAACAATTAAACAACAATGAAAACTTGTTGTCAGATACTCATCACACAAGTTGAGACTTGTCATTTATTTATTTTATTTACTGTATTTGTTGGTTTATTTAACAGGGACAGTGCACATGAATAAACATTGCTGTAAATGCGCCAGAGTTAGCCAAGAGGCTATTTTTCATCAGTAGTCCCTGGACAGATGTTACAGAGTCACCCTAAAAATATAATATAATATAATATAATATAATATAATATAAGATTGAAATTACAAAGTTATTGAGATCATTTCTAAGCATGCAGAACAATAATAAAAAAGAGAATATTAATGTTAATCACAGACATAAAAAGCATGCACAGTGTATAAAATACATAAATCAGTCTGACACAATAAAAGCAAAACCACAATAAGACATGCATGCAGGTACATGAGGGCAGACTGGCGTTAGCAAGATAGCGACAGGTGACAGCAGACAGCAAGGGAAGTCCAGCACAGACAGACTGAGGACAGTAAGGTGCAGTTGAGTTTTAGTGCTGACAGAGCTGAGTACTAATTAACCATTTATTTAAATGAGCTCTAAATAAATTCTCTAATATTTGCTGAGATGGAGTTCCATTCTAGTGCAGCTTTAACAGAGAAAGCAGACCGACTGAAATCATGAGTCATGTCGTCTCTGTCTCCCGTTAATCTGTAACTGCTGACAGTGCTATCTTCATTTAATGACCTTGGTTGTGCTTTCCCCCAGCTGATTGGACAGACAGCACATTATAATAATTACAAGGTCGCTCATTCCCTTCACAGGTCCCTCCTGTCTGACAGGAGCGCACCTTTTATCTGTTCCCTCCCTCTTCCTGGTTGGCCCTTTCCCCCCCAGGCGGTGGATGCTGCGTTCATGTCTTATCGGATTTACCGTAAATACAACCTGCCGCCTGGGAAAAACATTCACGTCATCCTCCTACTGGTAATTAAGTTGGATTAACGGGACTTTATATCCGATTATATCCGAAGCGAATCCACTGGCAGTCCAAAACAATAAAAATCAGAATTATGAGTTATTTTCACAGTAACACAATCAAGTTTACTTACAAAAAGTGAGTAACGAGCTGTACTTTGTTTACGAGACGTCATCACATTCTTCCCATATGACATGAACACAGCATTATACTCTCAACGTCTCTGCACCTGCACTGTGTCTATATTCATTGTAGAAACTGAGACTGCAGTGTGCTGTCAGGCTTCTCTGTGATGTGTAAGCAGCAGCTGGCAAACCAACAAAGTAATTCTTGCAAGTTAAGGCGGTGTGCACTTGTTGTGTACTTGTTTTCCTAACCGTATTGTATTTGGAAATGAAGCATCAGACACATGAGCCTGGGGTAGAAAGAAACAACAGTTTGTTTAAACAAAGGGTGGGTAAGGGTGAGGGAGTGAGAGAGAAAAAACCAACTGAGGTTCCTCCAGACCGGAGGAGTGAGGCAGAGCGGGGAAACAGAGAAAACAGTCCGTTCATCCGCTATCCAGGTCTCTTATCTCCAGAGGTGGGGACTCGAGTCACATGACTTGGACTCGAGTCAGACTTGAGTCACAGTTTTAATTGCTTGAGACTTGACTTGATGCATGAAGAGAAGACTTGAGACTTGACTTGGGTTCTGGTGACTTGGGACTTGACTCTGACTTGTACTCTGATGACTTGAAAAGGTTTCTAAAGTCTTGACTTGAGATCTTGTGTTTGTGTAAATGACTTCATTAATGACATGGACATGACTTGGGAATCTACATTTAGACTTGAGACTTGACTTGTGCCTCAAGACTTGAGACTGATTTGGGACTTGAGCAAAGATAACTTGGTCACACCTCTGGTATAACACTTCTCCACCACAAATTGAATTACGTTCCAAAGGTTCAGTTTAGGAAACTAAAACAACTTGGATAAGGTAAGTGAAAGACTTTCATCGATAAAATAAGTAAAAATTGTTGCTAAAAATTAAAATTTGACTCTAGACTGTCGAAATGTCCTTCATACAAGCTGGGAATTGAACTCTGGTCTCCGACATTGAAGTCAAACTCATCGCCTCTCCACCACCCGAGCACAACACCCTGACTGTCACTGAGAGTTGTAACACTTAACGTGCCACCAACACACAACTTGGTGTTAACAACTCGTGTTCATTTCATGTATTTGTGTGAGATCAGGTCGGTCGGTCCTCTGAAGTCGGCCACTTGCGAAAAACTGAATTTCAATCCAAAGGTGGAAGCCACAGCTGACCACAGATCAGCAGAGGGGAACAACAGCACCTTCCTGTCCAAGGCTGCAGGAGAACTGAGTCTCCTTCATGCAGACAGAGGCTGATTAGTAATTGCCGGCAGCTGTGATATCTCCAGGACTGCAGCAGTTCAGTGTGGTGAAACTGGCTGATTGTCAAATCCAGGAATGCCAAGTCGATACTTACGGACCGCGGGAGCGGCCGTTGGGAGAGAAAAAAAGTTATATAGAGTCCATGATTTACTGTAACGTGCGTCACGTTTTAGTCCATTCGTGCGCACGAGATACAACTCGTTCCCTCGATTTCGTTAAACTGTGTATTTTAGGAAAAAATGCAACTTAAAAGGAACCTTTTAGGTATTGCAGATAGGCCTAGTAAGGATTTGGTATGTTAATATCCATTGTCTGTTTACACTGAATAGGCAAATCCAAATTTGTTGACCAATATTAATGATTCTGAAAGATGATGCTCTGATTGGTTAATTTGACAAATGAATTTATTGAGTCACACCTGCTGGGATCCAAATGGGTCTTTAACTTGGTGTGTATGATGCTCTGATTGGTTCATTTGACTGATGAACTGATTGTGCTTCATCTCTGTGAGATTCAACTGGG
>NW_027284190.1:22500-25000 GCF_046629955.1 Centroberyx affinis | reverse complement strand
GGAACACACAGGTCCTAAAACTAATTAATACATGTTGGGAACACCCTATACTGAGCGGTGAGGTCCTATATCTAACCATATGTTCAGACAGAATGCAGGAAAAAAACGAAAGGCGACACAAATCCATGTAAAGTCAATGGAAGGAGGTAAAAGGTGAGGTGGGTGCAACTTCACTCTAGGTGGCACAAATTGAGATGGAAACTTTTTACCTGAGCTGACATGTTCAACTTGCACAAGAAATTCACCTGACACAGTAAATCTAAAGCCTATCAGCTTCAAGCAGAACTCTATTTAGGGCACAACTGACTTTCTGTCTGAATGTAGGGTAACTCAGACATGTTAGAAAAGAAGAAGACGATTACTGAGCAGCAAGGTCCTAAAACGAATTTAAACACGATAGCTGGCATTACGAAGGTTCTTTATTAACTTTCAGGAGTTTAGTTTCAGTTTGTCATTACCTTGGAAATCACATTCTAATGAAGCAGTCTATATCTCAGAATTTAACTATTCATGTATGCAAGCTCATTTTCAACCTCATTAATTCCCCCCCCCCCTCTCTCTGCCTGTCTCCAGGTGGGGGAGTGCTGTAAATCCACCAGTTTCATCACTCATCTGGACTGGTCTCTGGACAGCAAAATCCTTCAGACCAACGACGGAGCTGGAGAACGCCTGTTCTACCGCATGCCCAGTGAGTCTCTATGTCTCTCTATCTCCCCCTCTACTCTCTCTCCTCAGGTCTTAGTCCCAGATGATTAGGTGTTCAAGTGGTTGGTTGGTTGGTTGGTTGGTTGGTTGGTTAGTCGGTTGAATGGGTTATTAGTTGGTTGGGTGGGTTACTGGTTGGCTGCTTGATTGGGTAGGTGGTTGGTTGGTTGGGTGGTTAGAGGTTAGGTGGTTGATTGGGTGGATTGTTGTTGGGTGATTGGGTTGCTGGTTGGTTGGTTGGTTGGTTGGTTGGTTGGGTGATTCAATGGTTGTTTAGGTGGTTGGTTGAATGGTTGGTTGAATGGTTGGTTGGTTGGTTGGTTGGTTGGTTGGTTGGTTGATTGGTTGGTTGGTTGGTTGGTTGGATGGTCGGTTGATTGGTTGGTTGGTTGGTTGGTTGGTTAGTTGAATGGTTGGTTGAATGGTTGGTTGGTTGGTTGGTTGGTTGGTTGGTTGGTTGGTTGGTTGGTGGAATGGTTGGTTGGTTGGTTGAATGGTTGAATGGTTGGTTGGTTGGTTGGTTGGTTGGTTGGTTGGTTGGTTGTATAGTTGAATGGTTGGTTGGTTGGTTGGTTGGTTGGTTGGTTAGTTGAATGGTTGGTTGAATGGTTGGTTGGTTGGTTGGTTGTTTGGTTGGTTGGTTGGTTGGTTGGTTAGTTGGTTGGTTGGTTAGTTGAATGGTTGGTTGAATGGTTGGTTGAATGGTTGGTTGGTTGGTTGGTTGAATGGTTGGTTGGTTGGTTGGTTGGGTGGTTGAATGGTTGAATGGTTGGTTGAATGGTTGGTTGGTTGGTTGAATGGTTGGTTGGTTGGTTGGGTGGTTGGTTGGTTAGTTGAATGGTTGGTTGAATGGTTGGTTGGTTGGTTGGTTGGTTGATTGGTTGGTTGGTTGGTTGGTTGGTTGGTTGGTTGGTTGGTTGGTTGGTTAGTTGAATGGTTGGTTGAATGGTTGGTTGAATGGTTGGTTGGTTGGTTGGTTGAATGGTTGGTTGGTTGGTTAGTTGGTTGGTTGGTTGGTTGGTTGAATGGTTGGTTGGTTGGTTGGTTGGTTGGTTGGTTGGTTGGTTGGTTGGTTGGTTGGTCAGTTGGTTGGTTCTGTTATACCACTCAACCATTTCAGCTTGTGATGTTCAAGGATAGGCCTGGATTAGGTATGGATCCTATCCCAGCATGCACTGGGTAGAAGGCGGGGCAATACCCTGGACACATACAGTACAGACAAACACACTCACAGCTATGGAATCAAACCCGAACCCAGTGCGAACCACTGAACCACTGTGTTGCTAAACTTCATTGATTAATTATTGGGAGAACCCTAAAGGGCTGCAAATATTGTATTTATTATTTATTTCCTCATTTATCACATGATTAAAAAGACCAGAATGCCTTTGTACAGTATATTAGACATATTTTCTATCCAATTCCATAAATCATCACCCCAGTCTACTGGTTGAGAATTACTGCATTAAACTATCTGTGGACACAGCTGTCTGGATCCGTTAAGAGTAAAGTCCTATTGCAGCCAATAGTGAGTGAAACTAAACACTAATAAAGTTGGAAATGACTCAAATGTGGTTAACTTTAATAACATTGTGGTGAAATGATATGTGGTGAGATGAAACTTTATTGAGAGGAAATCAGGTCGTTGCAGCAGCAATTTAGCAAATTGCACATTTATTGCAAATGGTTCTACAGCTGTATTTGGTGGAAATGCTCTGCTGTTGAGGAAGCTCCCCAATGAATCCAAGGAGCATGTGAGAGATTCTGCGGGGAGCGAAATAAACCCCCCAAGACA
>NW_027284190.1:0-15000 GCF_046629955.1 Centroberyx affinis | reverse complement strand
GTGTTTCAATCATCTTCAGATAAAAATTGAAGGTTATTTATAATCTAAAGAACAGTGCAGTTTCTGCCTGTGTTTGTATTTGTATTCACACTGAAATGAAAAACGGCTTTTTCACAATGCTAATTCTCCATATTATTATAATGTACATGTGTTTAGTAGTAGTAGTAGTAGTATTTTATTCAGTCATCACACACAATATAATAAGTATAAACGGTATATACAATATACAATCTAATATACAATAAATATAAGCAGTCTAGACAGTATAAACAAAATCAACAATCTATGTATTAAGGAGTGACTGAAAAGGCACAGGCAGACGCGTAATGCTTATATATGCCTATCCTACATTCTTATCAATTTAAGCTACTAAATAAAAAAATAAAATAAAATAAAAAGTACAATATTATACATATTATATATACAATATTACCACCCCTCCCACTTCACAACTTCACAACCTTCACAGTGAGTGTGCACATGGTCCAGCAGTGAAATCCCTGTTTCCTTCTCCTAACATGGTTGAGTTCCGGTGGCTGAATTGATTCATTTTGAGGAATCAGTTATTTGTGAAGCTCAGGTATTTCACAGTGGATTTCCTCACCAAACACCCAGCATGCCGCGGGGCTTCACTGCCTGTCTGTTTTCCAAACCACTTCTCCTTGACCTCGATGGAAAACGTCATGAGGTCAAGGAAAGATGTGAAGGAGAATTCATGAGGAACTTAGGAAAAGACAACCAAGGTGCTCAGAGAATCCCACTGCACTCACACTAGGCTATGTGATGATGAGACAGTGGATGTTAATGAGGTGGGTCTGCCGTGTGAAACTACAATGTTCCCAAGATGGACGACTAAAAGCATCTTAGATACTTCTCCCCAGTTTAACCGAGAGGGGGTTGTAGCCAATTCAGTGGTCTGTCCACGGACCATGGTCGCTGACACAGACCACTGGTTACTACAACTGGTCCACAACTGGTCCGGACCACAAGGACCCACACCACTGGACCACAAAGACCACACCATGGACCACAAGAACCACTCCACGGACCACAAGGGCCACTCCACGGACCACTGAACAACTGGTCTGGACCACAAGGACCACCTGGTTCACCTCATATTTAGAAGTAAATATGAAATAAATAAAATCACATATCCTATGCATAGATAGATAGATAGATAGATAATCGATAGAGACATAATCGATAATAGAATATATTTAATAGACACAGGATTATGATTTTCCGACATTTATTCGGCTAACAAAAGTGTTGCAAACATGGCCAAAGGAGGAGAGAGAAGGGAGAAGGTGGATCAGGACCACAAAGACTACTCCACAGACCACTCACTGACTGATCCAGACCACAACCGACCACTAGCTTCAGCGCCCCTAGTGGTAGTAACCAGTGGTCCGTGTCAGCGACCATGGTCCGTAGACAGACCACTGAATTGGCTCCAACCCCTGCTGGTTTAACCCTTTCCTTTATTAAGGCGAGGGCTTCAGCATCTGTGACTGAAGTCAAATGAATGAATGATTTTCCTAAAGGCTGCAAGACAACAAGCTCAGAATGAAGAAATAACTAATGCAAACTGAGCAGAGGTTACTCTACAACGTTTACTTCACTTTGATCATTTTACAACAGCAGTTCATAGTTCTATGGGTTTAACATGTTGTTGAAAGTTCAAAACATATTAGCATATGCAACAAATCTGAAGTCCTCATCATTGGCCCACATTCCCTCACCCGCTCCGCCCACACCTTCTCGCTCAACATCGACGGCTCCATTGTCACCCCCTCCACCCAGGTCCGCAACCTCGGAATCATCTTTGACCCCACCCTCTCCTTCCTACCTCACGTCAACCAGGTCACAAAAACTGCCTTCTTCCACCTCAGGAACATTTCCCGCCTCCAGCCCTCCCTGTCCTTTGCCGCTGCCGAAACACTTATCCATGCCCTCATAACTTCCAGACTCGACTACTGCAATAGCATCCTCTACGGCTCATCCAACAAAATCCTCAATAAACTTCAATACGTCCAGAACTCTGCTGCCCGCCTGCTCACCTCCACCCACCGCCAAGATCACATCACCCCTGTCCTTCACAACCTCCACTGGCTCCCTGTTAAATACAGGATTGACTTTAAAATACTACTCATCACCTACAAAGCCATAAACAACCTGGCCCCTCCCTACCTCTCCGACCTCGTCCCCCGACACACCCCCACCCGATGCCTCAGGTCTGCGGCCACAACCACCCTAAAGACCACCAGGACCAAGCTCCGGACCTGGGGTGACAGGGCCTTTTCAGTTGCCGCACCCTCCCTCTGGAACGCCCTCCCCAACCACATCCGTCAGGCTAACACCCTACCATCCTTCAAACAGGCCCTCAAAACCCACCTCTTCAAGCTCGCTTTCACCTGCTAACCTCCTTCCCTCTCTCTCCCGTCCATCCACCTCATGATTCCTCTAGTTTTAACCACCTACTTTTATTCTTGTTTTTACTATTTTTTTTATTTTTAAATGCACTTATTAAATGATTTTACCCTGTTTGTGAAGCGTCTTTGAGTACTTAGAAAAGCGCTATACAAGACTAATGTATTATTATTATTATTATTATTATTAGCAAGTTATGGCATAAGATGGAAAATGCTTAATAAGCAACGATAACTTGATGATGATCTGCGTCGGTCATGATCGTTTGTTTTCGTGAACGGCCGAATGTTGCTGCCGCAAGGAATTGTGGGACGGCATTGTCTCCTTTCCTTTCGTAAAGGATGGTCCAGTGTCTCCTATGCTAAAGGAGATAAGTAAGGAAGCATTGAAGCACCTTTCCTTAGCATTTAGAGAATTCAAACAGCTCTTATCATGGCTGCCACTTAGATACTTACAGGTCATTTCACTCAGTTAGGAACCTTCCTAAGCAAAAAAGACTATTGGACCTCAGCCCGTGTTTCCTCTGGTCCAGTCCTCCTGACCTCTGAGCAGACGCACCGCCTCAACATCCTGCTTCAACTGAAACACCTCGAATTACAGAAGAAACAAACCATCAAAATGCTGTTTCTCTATGACTTTCAATTAAAATCTGATGCGTTAAGTAATCATGGGACGGGGCGATGAATGAATGGATGGAGATCGATCCATCGTCTCTACTGACTCTATTGTGGGGAACCAGAGGCGGGGACTCGAGTCACATGCCCTGGACTCGGTTTGCATTGCTTGAGACTTGACTTGATGCATGAAGAGAAGACCTGAGACTCGACTTGACTTGGGTTCTGGTGACTCGGGACTTGACTCTGACTTGTACTCTGATGACTTGAAAAGGTTTCTAAAGTCTTGACTTGAGATCTTGTGTTTGTGTAAATGACTTAGATTGAAAGTGATGAGATTTGTTCCAGCAGACGACTGAATTTAAATTCTGTTTTCTGAATTTGTATGGAATGATTGAATTTATTGAAGTTGAAACTGATTCTAGAAATCAAACTCATGATGCTCTTACCAAGTTTTTATCCTATTAAAACCATATTGCATTGAAACGTCCTAGATATTTAGTTTTCTTTAAGATATTAAATTGATACTGGACTCTTGATTTGTTCTGACTTGACTTGCTGTTCTACATTTAGACTTGAGACTTGACATTAATGACATGGACTTGACTTGGACTTGACTTGGTAATCTACATTTAGACTTGGGACTTGACTTGGACTTGAGCCTCAAGACTTGAGACTGACTTGGGACTTGCTCACACCTCTTTGAACAATGAACATGATGAACAAAGACCAAAGACGACACCAGATGTAGTGGTTTGTATTATTTACGTTTGTGTGTGTGTGTGTGTGTGTGTGTGTGTGTGTGTGTGTGAGTGTGTGTGTGTGTGTGTGTGTGTGTGTGTGTGTGTGTGTGTGTGTGTGTGTGTGTGTGTGTGTGTGTGTGTGTGTGTGTGTGTGTGTGTGTGTGTGTAGGTGTATAAAGAAGACCTGCCTCAGTTGCGACAGCAGAGCAGAGAGAAGAAGCAGCAGGTTGGATCTCTGAAGAGGCAGAGAGGACCAGAGCAGGGCCTCCGCCTGCAGTTTGTCCACGGGTACCACGAGTGTGTGTGTGTGTGTGTGTGTGTGTGTGTGAGTGTGTGTGTGTGTGTGTGTGTGTGTGTGTGTGTGTGTGTGTGTGTGTGAGTGTGTGAGTGTGTGTGTGTGTGGTGTGTGTGTGTGTGTGCGTGTGTGTGTGTGTGTGTGTTTAGGCATGTGAACGAGAAGGGAGTGTAGGATGCGATAGCTTCCTTCTTGCCTTCATCTCCACTTTCTTTTCTTCCTCCCTTCCTTCCTTCCTTCCTTCCTCCCTTCCTTCCTTCCTTCCCTCCTGCCATCATTCCCACTTTCTTTTCCTCCTTTACTTCCTTCCATCCTTCCTTTCTTCCCACTTTCTTTTCCTCCTTTACTTCCTTCCATCCTTCCTTTCTTCCCACTTTCCTCGCTTCCTTCTTTCATTCCCTTCTTCCTTCCTCCCCCCTTTACTTCTTCCCTTCCTTCCTTCCTTCCTTCCTTCCTTCCATCCCTCCTTTCTTAATTTCTCACTCCCTTCCTTTGTTCCTTCCTTCCTTCCTTCCTTCCTTCCTTCCTGCCATGATTGCTTCCTTACTTACATCTTTCTCACTTTCTTTTCTTCCTTTACTTCCTTCCATCCTTCCTTTCTTCCCACTTTCCTCACTTCCTTCTTTCATTCCCTTCTTCCTTCCTCCCCCTTTACTTCTTCCCTTCCTTCCTTCCTTCCTTCCTCCCTTCCTTCCTCCCTTCCTTCCTTCCTTCCTTCCTTTCTTCCTTCCTCCCTTCCTTCCTTCCTTCCCTCCTGCCATCATTCCCACTTTCTTTTCCTCCTTTACTTCCTTCCATCCTTCCTTTCTTCCCACTTTCCTCGCTTCCTTCTTTCATTCCCTTCTTCCTTCCTCCCCCCTTTACTTCTTCCCCGCCTTCCTTCCTTCCTTCCTTCCATCCCTCCTTTCTTAATTTCTCCCTTTCTTAAATTCTTCTTTCCTTCCTTTCGTCCCACTTTCCTCCCTTCCTTCTTTCCTTCCTTCCTTTCTTCCTTCCCTCCTGCCATTCCCACTTTCTTTTCGTCCTTTACTTCCTTCGATCCTTCCTTTTCTTCCAACTTTCCTCGCTTCCTTCTTTCATTCCTTTCTTCCTTCCTCCCCCCTTTACTTCTTCCCCACCTTCCTTCCTTCCTTCCTTCCTTCCTTCCTTCCTTCCTTCCATCCCTCCTTTCTTAATTTGTCCCTTTCTTAAATTCTTCCTTTCTTCCCACTTACCTCACTCCCTTCCTTTGTTCCTTCCTTCCTTCCTTCCTTCCTTCCTGCCATGATTGCTTCCTTCCTTACATCTTTCTCACTTTCTTTTCTTTCATTACTTCCTTCCATCCTTCCTTTCTTCCCACTTTCCTCGCTTCGTTCTTTCATTCCTTTCTTCCTTCCTCCCCCTTTAATTCTTCCCCGCCTTCCTTCCTTCCTTCCTTCCATCCCTCCTTTCTTAATTTGTCCCTTTCTTAAATTCTTCTTTCCTTCCTTTCTTCCCACTTACCTCACTTCCTTCCTTTGTTCCTTCCTTCCTTCCTTCCTTCCTTCCTGCCATGATTGCTTCCTTCCTTACATCTTTCTCACTTTCTTTCCTTCCTTTACTTCCTTCCATCCTTCCTTTCTTCCCACTTTCCTCGCTTCCTTATTTCATTCCTTTCTTCCTTCCTAACCCCTTTACTTCTTCCCTGCCTTCCTTCCTTCCTTCCTTCCATCCCTCCTTTCTTAATTTCTCTCTCCTTTCTTAAATTCTTCCTTCCTTTCTTCCCACTTACCTCGCTCCCTTTCTTTGTTCCTTCCTTCCTTCCTTCCTTCCTTCCTTCCTTCCTTCCTGCCATGATTGCTTCCTTCCTTACATCTTTCTCACTTTCTTTCTTTCCTTTACTTCCTTCCATCCTTCCTTTCGTCCCACTTTTCTCCCTTCCTTTCTTCCTTCCTTCCTTCCCTCCTGCCATCATTCCCACTTTCTTTTCCTCCTTTACTTCCTTCCATCCTTCCTTTCTTCCCACTTTCCTCGCTTCCTTCTTTCATTCCCTTCTTCCTTCCTCCCCCCTTTACTTCTTCCCTTCCTTCCTTCCTTCCTTCCTTCCTTCCATCCCTCCTTTCTTAATTTCTCACTCCCTTCCTTTGTTCCTTCCTTCCTTCCTTCCTTCCTTCCTTCCTGCCATGATTGCTTCCTTACTTACATCTTTCTCACTTTCTTTTCTTCCTTTACTTCCTTCCATCCTTCCTTTCTTCCCACTTTCCTCACTTCCTTCTTTCATTCCCTTCTTCCTTCCTCCCCCTTTACTTCTTCCCTTCCTTCCTTCCTTCCTTCCTCCCTTCCTTCCTCCCTTCCTTCCTTCCTTCCTTCCTTTCTTCCTTCCTCCCTTCCTTCCTTCCTTCCCTCCTGCCATCATTCCCACTTTCTTTTCCTCCTTTACTTCCTTCCATCCTTCCTTTCTTCCCACTTTCTTTTCCTCCTTTACTTCCTTCCATCCTTCCTTTCTTCCCACTTTCCTCGCTTCCTTCTTTCATTCCCTTCTTCCTTCCTCCCCCCTTTACTTCTTCCCTTCCTTCCTTCCTTCCTTCCTTCCTTCCATCCCTCCTTTCTTAATTTCTCACTCCCTTCCTTTGTTCCTTCCTTCCTTCCTTCCTTCCTTCCTTCCTGCCATGATTGCTTCCTTACTTACATCTTTCTCACTTTCTTTTCTTCCTTTACTTCCTTCCATCCTTCCTTTCTTCCCACTTTCCTCACTTCCTTCTTTCATTCCCTTCTTCCTTCCTCCCCCTTTACTTCTTCCCTTCCTTCCTTCCTTCCTTCCTCCCTTCCTTCCTCCCTTCCTTCCTTCCTTCCTTCCTTTCTTCCTTCCTCCCTTCCTTCCTTCCTTCCCTCCTGCCATCATTCCCACTTTCTTTTCCTCCTTTACTTCCTTCCATCCTTCCTTTCTTCCCACTTTCCTCGCTTCCTTCTTTCATTCCCTTCTTCCTTCCTCCCCCCTTTACTTCTTCCCCGCCTTCCTTCCTTCCTTCCTTCCATCCCTCCTTTCTTAATTTCTCCCTTTCTTAAATTCTTCTTTCCTTCCTTTCGTCCCACTTTCCTCCCTTCCTTCTTTCCTTCCTTCCTTTCTTCCTTCCCTCCTGCCATTCCCACTTTCTTTTCGTCCTTTACTTCCTTCGATCCTTCCTTTTCTTCCAACTTTCCTCGCTTCCTTCTTTCATTCCTTTCTTCCTTCCTCCCCCCTTTACTTCTTCCCCACCTTCCTTCCTTCCTTCCTTCCTTCCTTCCTTCCTTCCTTCCATCCCTCCTTTCTTAATTTGTCCCTTTCTTAAATTCTTCCTTTCTTCCCACTTACCTCACTCCCTTCCTTTGTTCCTTCCTTCCTTCCTTCCTTCCTTCCTGCCATGATTGCTTCCTTCCTTACATCTTTCTCACTTTCTTTTCTTTCATTACTTCCTTCCATCCTTCCTTTCTTCCCACTTTCCTCGCTTCGTTCTTTCATTCCTTTCTTCCTTCCTCCCCCTTTAATTCTTCCCCGCCTTCCTTCCTTCCTTCCTTCCATCCCTCCTTTCTTAATTTGTCCCTTTCTTAAATTCTTCTTTCCTTCCTTTCTTCCCACTTACCTCACTTCCTTCCTTTGTTCCTTCCTTCCTTCCTTCCTTCCTTCCTGCCATGATTGCTTCCTTCCTTACATCTTTCTCACTTTCTTTCCTTCCTTTACTTCCTTCCATCCTTCCTTTCTTCCCACTTTCCTCGCTTCCTTATTTCATTCCTTTCTTCCTTCCTAACCCCTTTACTTCTTCCCTGCCTTCCTTCCTTCCTTCCTTCCATCCCTCCTTTCTTAATTTCTCTCTCCTTTCTTAAATTCTTCCTTCCTTTCTTCCCACTTACCTCGCTCCCTTTCTTTGTTCCTTCCTTCCTTCCTTCCTTCCTTCCTTCCTTCCTTCCTGCCATGATTGCTTCCTTCCTTACATCTTTCTCACTTTCTTTCTTTCCTTTACTTCCTTCCATCCTTCCTTTCGTCCCACTTTTCTCCCTTCCTTTCTTCCTTCCTTCCTTCCCTCCTGCCATCATTCCCACTTTCTTTTCCTCCTTTACTTCCTTCCATCCTTCCTTTCTTCCCACTTTCCTCGCTTCCTTCTTTCATTCCCTTCTTCCTTCCTCCCCCCTTTACTTCTTCCCTTCCTTCCTTCCTTCTTCTTCCTTCCTTCCTTCCATCCCTCCTTTCTTAATTTCTCGCTCCCTTCCTTTGTTCCTTCCTTCCTTCCTTCCTTCCTGCCATGATTGCTTCCTTACTTACATCTCTCTCACTTTCTTTTCTTCCTTTACTTCCTTCCATCCTTCCTTTCTTCCCACTTTCCTCGCTTCCTTCTTTCATTCCTTTCTTCCTTCCTCCCCCTTTAATTCTTCCCCGCCTTCCTTCCTTCCTTCCTTCCTTCCATCCTTTCTTAATTTCTCCCTTTCTTAAATTCTTCTTTCCTTACTTTCTTCCCACTTACCTCGCTCCCTTCCTTCCTTCCTTCCTTCCTTCCTTCCTTCCTTCCTGCCATGATTGCTTCCTTCCTTACATCTTTCTCACTTTCTTTTCTTCCTTTACTTCCTTCCATCCTTCCTTTCTTCCCACTTTCCTCGCTTCCTTATTTCATTCCTTTCTTCCTTCCTAACCCCTTTACTTCTTCCCTGCCTTCCTTCCTTCCTTCCTCCCTTCCTTCCATCCCTCCATTCTTAATTTCTTAAATTCTTCCTTCCTTTCTTCCCACTTACCTCCTCCTTATTGCTTCCTTGCTTCCTTCCTTACATCTTTCTCACTTTCTTTCCTTCCTTTACTTCCTTCCATCCTTCCTTTCGTCCCACTTTCCTCCCTTCCTTCCTTCCTTCCTTCCTTCCTTTCCTCCTCCTCCAGTGGTTAATTAGTGACTCTTTAACTCTCCCACCGCGTTCACACTCACTTTGTACCACTTCAAAGACATATGTTTGTGTGTGTGTGTGTGTGTGTGTGTGTGTGTGTGTGTGTGTGTGTGGGTGTGTGTGTCTCAGCAGGCCTGCTTCTCCAACAGTTTATAAAATAGTTAACGAACCCCCTTCCCTTTACACACACACACACACACACACACACACACACACACACACACACACACACACACACACACACACAGTCCCTGTGGATTAATTAGTGCCTCTTGATAGCCGCTCTGTAGAGACGAGCTGTCAATCACTGATAGATAGAAGATCATCAAAACCGGTTGAGAATCTGAAAATAACTCAGTGTTTGTGTGTGTGTGTATGAATGTGATTGTGTGTGTGTGTGTGTGTGTGTGTGTGTGTGTGTGTGTGTTTGCTGCATCTTTTCATCTACTTACATGTGGATGCATTCTTTTGTGTGTGCGCGTATTTTGGTGTTTGTGCACATATATTAGCGTATATTTGTGTGTGTGTGTGTGTGTGTTTGTGTGTGTGTGAGTGTGTGTGTGTGTGTGTGTGTGTGTGCGCGTGTGTGTGTGTGTGTGTGTGTGTGTGTGTGTGTGTGTGTTGAAAGACACTGTTGAGGGCCATCAAACATTTTGTCCATCACAAAATATCCTCAAGCTATTCTGATTAATAACATTTTGCATCCAAATCACACACACACCGACTGCGTGTGTGTGTGTGTGTGTGTGTGTGTGTGTGTGTGTGTGTGTGTGTGTGTGTGTGTGTGTGTGTGTGTGTGTGCAGGTACCGGGGGTATGACTGCAGGAACAACCTGTTCTACAGCCAGGCGGGGGAGGTGCTGTTCCACGTGGCGGCGGTGGGCGTGGTTTACAACCGCCAGCTGCACAGCCAGCGCTTCTACCTGGGCCACGACGACGACATCCTCTGCCTCAGCACACACCCGCTCAAAGACTACGCTGCCACGGGACAGGTGCACACACACACACACACACACACACACAGAGAGAGAGAGAGAGAGAGAGAGGGGGAGAGAGAGAGAGAGAGAGAGAGAGAGACGTTTTACACACTATTTCTTTGCATTAAAGCCCCAGAAAAACATTTCAGAGATGTGTTAAATATTAGGAGGGGTTATATTTTGATTGAATGTGTGTGTGTGTGTGTGTGTGTGTGTGTGTGTGTGTGTGTGTGTGTGTTGGTATGTGTGTGTGTGTGTGTGTGTAGGTGGGGAGGGACCCAGCCATCCATGTGTGGGACATCCAGACTCTGAAGTGTCTCTCCCTGCTGAAAGGATTCCACCAGAGAGGAGTGTGTGCGCTGGACTTCTCAGGTACTGTGTGTGTGTGTGAGTGTGTGTGTGTGTGTGTGTGTGTGTGTGTGTGTGTGTGTGTGTGTGTGTGTGTGTGTGTGTGTGTGTGAGTGTGTGTGTGTGTGTGTGTGTGTGTGTGTTCTTTTCCCAGTTGAAGGTGTGAACTTGTCTCCCTGCAGCGGACGGGAAGAGTCTGGTCTCAGTGGGAATCGATGACAGTCACTCCATCACAGTGTGGGACTGGAAGAGAGGAGAGAAGCTCGCTACTGCCAGGTCAGTACAATACTACTAATACCACTAATACTACTAATACTACTACTACTACTACTACTAATACTACTAATACTACTAATACTACTAACTACTACTCTAACTACTACTAACTGTAGACTGATACTGAGGTGGAGGAGGAGAGAGAAGTGAAATACTGCCAGTAATAGTAGTCATATCATTACTATTACTACTACTACTGTTAGTACTACTGCTACTACTGCTGCTGCTACTAGTACTACTACTCTTACTACTACTGCTACTAGTATTGGTACTAGTATGAAACTACTACTGCTACTACTGCCAGCTAGAGAAGAGTTAAGAGAGAGAAGTTGTGTAAAAACATTGCACTACTATTACTCCAACTATTACTACTACTACTGTGTGTTCTAAAAAAGTAAAATATGAACCTCTACTGAAGTAACCATTATCAATTCAATTCAATTCAATTCAATTCAATTCAATGTGCTTTATTGGCATGAAAGTTCACAGACAATATTGCCAAAGCATCAAGATGAATATCAGTCTAGGTGTGTGTGTGTGTGTGTGTGTGTGTGTGTGTGTGTGTGTGTGTGTGTGTGTGTGTGTGTGTGTGTGTGTGTGTGAGTCAGTGCTGGACAGAGGAACTGTGTTGCTGTGTGTTCAGCTCCTGAACCCAGAGCCTCCATCACAGAGTGAGGATCAGTAAACTATGTGAAGGAATTAATGTTTGTTGGTAACAAGGGTTACACACATTTTATATGCAGTACACAATAACATTCAAAGAGAAAAATAAATAAAATTAAAACTGCAAGCAGTGATGAGCGGGCCCTCGCCTCTGTGTGCAAGTCGGGGTGTGCTGCAGTCGGGGTGTGTCGTAGCCGCGGCGTCGTTACTGGACACCGACCGGTCGACGTGGCCCACACCATGAAAATTCCATGTAAATCATGTGGTGATTGTCACGCAAGGCTTACTTCCTGTCGCCAGTAGGTGGCGCAATGCCTATGACTCCCAATCGGCCTGTAGATGTCCTCAGGCCTGGACTCTGGTCCAGCATGTGAAATCTGGTGCAGATTGGACAATGTACACTCAAGTTCACACAACTTCCTGTTGCCAGTAGGTGGCGCTATGACTATAAATGAATATCGGCACGTAGATGTGTTCAGGCCGGGACTCTCGTCCAACATGTGAAGTTTGGGCCAGATTTGACCATGTACAGTCGCGTTACAACCCACTTCCTGTTTCGTGTCGCCAGTAGGTGGCGCAATGACTATTATTCCTAATTGGCCTGTAGATGTCCTCAGGCCTGGACTCTTGTCCAGCATGTGAAGTCTGGTGCAGATCGGACGATGTAAACTCAAGTTAACCCAGCTTCCTGTTTCATGGCGAAACATCGAAATTCGCTGCGCCGCCAGGGCAACGTTGTTCGGCGAAAGCTCCCGATCTTCGCAACTAAGCGTCATCATGGTCCTACGGCTTTTCTGACCACATTTGAGGTGGATCTGGTCAACCCGCTTGGAGTAGTACACCACAGTATAAAACATGTAATTTCCTGTCGCCAGTAGGTGGCGCTATGACTATAACCGAATATCGGCATGTAGATGTCCTCAGGCCTGGACTCTAGTCAAACGTGTGAAGTTTGGGCCAGATTTGACCATGCACAGTCGCTTTACAACCCACTTCCTGTTTCGTGTCACCAGTAGGTGGCGCAATGCCTATGACTCCTAACTGGCCTGTAGATGTCCTCAGGCCTGGACTGTGGACCAGCATGTGAAATCTGGTGCAGATCGGACAATGTAAACTCAAGTTAACGCAGCTTCCTGTTTCATGGCGAAACATCAAAATTCGCCGTGCCGCCATGGCAACGCCGTTCGATGAAAGCTCCCGCTCTTCACCACTAAGCGTCATCAAGGTCCTACGGCTTTTCTGACCACATTTGAGGTGGATCTGGTCAACCCGCTTGGAGAAGCACCGTAAAGTTTAAAACATGGTATTTCCTGTCGCCAGTAGGTGGCGCTATGACTATAACCGAATATCGGCACGTAGACGTGTTCAGGCCGGGACTCTCATGCAGCGTGTGAAGTTTGGTCCAGATGTGACCATGTACAGGCCAGTTACAAGCCACTTCCTGTTTCGTGGCGAAACAAGGAAATTCGCCGCCTCGCCACTCCCACGCCGTGTGACGAAAACTCAAGCTTTTGATAACTTTTCATCGTCCAGGTCATTTATACACGCTGACCAAGTTTGACGTGGATCCAATCAACCGCCTAGGAGGAGTTCGTTGAAGTACGACCCCTGCAAATGGCCAAAAATGCCCAAAAATGTCACAATCAATTCAAAATGGCCGACTTCCTGTTGGTTTTAGGTGCATGGTACCGCCAGACTTTTTTTAAAGTCTGGACATGATACACGTGCCTACCAAGTTTCGTAAGTCTAGGACAAACGTATGGCGAGGGATACTCCGTTGAAATTTTGTAGGGGGCGCTATCGAGCCGTTTTGCCACGCCCTTGCGCAAGACCCATAAAATATATAATTTTTCACCACTTCTGACGCGTGTGCAAAGTTTCGCAACTTTTCAAGCACGTTTAGGCCCTCAAAAGTGCGATTTATTTGGCCTAAGAAAAATAATTCCACGAACGAAATACAATAGGGCTTCGCACGAAGTCGTGCTCGGGCCCTAATAAAATAAAAGTGTATTGGTCGCTCACTGTTCCTCAGGTTGTGGCAAGTTTCTACAAACTGACCTCAGGTCTGCTGTGTTTCCCTCTGCTAGTAGAAGTCGCAGCTTTGACTGATCATCAAGCTCTGAAGTGGGAGACTTGGAGCTGAACTTGTTAAAGTAGATTTCTCTGGCTGAGTTAAATTTTTCACATTTTAGGAGGAAGTGCATCTCCGTCTCGACCTCACCTGTCCAACAGTGACCACATGTTCTGTTTTCTTTTGGTTGCCATGATTTCTTATGTCTTCCTGTTTCTATTGCCAATTGGTGGTCACTCTCTCTCACTGGTCATTATCTCTCTCTCTCTCTCGCTCTCACTCTCATCTCTCTCTCTCTCTCTCTCTCTCTCTCATCTCTCTCTCCGTATCTCTCTCTCTCTGTCTCTCTATCTCTATCTCTCTCTCTCTCTCTCTCTCTCACTCTCTCTCTCTCTCTCCCTCTGTATTTCTCTCTCTGTATCTCTCTGTATCTCTCTGTATTTCTCTCTGTATTTCTCTCTCTCTGTGTATCTCTCTGTCTCTCTCCCTCTCTGCATCTCTCTCTCTCTGTATTTCTCTCCCTCTGTGTATCTCTCTCTCTCTGTCTCTCTCTGTATTTCTCTTTCTCTATCTCTCTCTCTCTCTCTCTCTCTCTCTCTCTCTCTCTCTCTCTCTCTCTCTCTCTCTGTGTCAGGGGTCATAAGGAGAAGATATTCGTAGTGAAGTGTAATCCCATGCTGATGGACAAGCTGGTCACTGTGGGGATCAAACACATCAAGTTCTGGCAGCATGCAGGTAAAACTACAAAACTACAACGACCATGTGCTCTATTCATATTCATTTCCTGGTTTTTTTTCATAGCTTTATCTTGTTATTTGCGACTGGAACAGCCCAGTTTCCCCACATCCCCCACCATTAAAGTCTCATCTGGGTCAGTTCCTCTGTGCCCCCCCCCCCTCCAGGCGGCGGGCTGACCTTCAGGCGGGGGGTGTTCGGGACCCTGGGCCGTCCGGAGACCATGATGTCGGTGTGTTACGGCCGGAGCGAGGCCCTGGTGTTCTCCGGAGCCGCCACAGGAGACGTTTACATCTGGAAGGAACCGCTGCTGCTCAAGACCGTCAAGGCCCACGATGGACCGGTGTTCGCCATGTTCTCCCTGGATAAGGTGTGGGGGGGGGGGGGGCTGGGTGTGTGTGTGTGATTAACTGACTAACTAACTGACTGACTGACTGATTGACTAACTGATTGACTTACTAACTAACTGACTAACTGATTGACTAACTGACTGTCTGACTGACTAACTAACTGATTGACTAACTGACTGTCTGACTGACTAACTAACTGATTGACTAACTGACTAACTAACTAACTGACTAACTAATTGACTAACTAACTAACTAACTAACTAACTAACTGATTGACTGACTAACTAACTAACTGACTAACTGATTAGTCAGTTAGTCACTGACTGTCTGACTGACTAACTAACTGATTGACTAATTAACTAACTAACTAACTGATTGACTAACTGACTAACTAACTAACTGACTAACTGATTGACTAACTAACTAACTAACTAACTAACTGATTGACTGACTAACTAACTAACTGACTAACTGATTGACTAACTGACTGTCTGTCTGACTAACTAACTAACTAACTGACTGCCTAACTGATTGACTAACTGACTAACTGACTAACTGATTGACTAACTGACTAACTGATTGACTAACTGATTGACTTACTAACTAACTGACTAACTGATTGACTAACTGACTGTC
>NW_027284189.1:5000-10256 GCF_046629955.1 Centroberyx affinis | reverse complement strand
CAGCTCCTGTGTGTCAGTGTGTATCATGGTACAGCTCCTGTGTGTCGGTGTGTATCATGGTACAGCTCCTGTGTGTCAGTGTGTATCATGGTACAGCTCCTGTGTGTCAGTGTGTATTATGGTACAGCAGCAGTGTGTGGTTCTGAACCCAGAACCTGGGCAGCATGTTCAGAGACAGTCTGAGCTCCAGTCATTCTGAACCGGATCAGTCTGAACCCTCGCAGGTTCGGAGCTGCTGAATGGAATGCGGCCATTTTCTGCTCATGGATCCGTTCCATTCAGCAGTGTGTGTGTGTGTGTGTGTGTGTGTGTGTGCGTCCACGTCACATGACCACCTCCTGCCCCGAGGGGACCAATGACGAGCCATCGATCAATGCATGACTTCCTAGGTCACACACACACACACACACACACACACACACACACACACTCGCCTCTGTCCCCACCACAGAGGGAAGTTCATTATGTTGCTATTTTTGTCGCCATTTAGTATGTCCCCCTCACCACTCACACACACACACACACACACACACTGTCCTCCACACACACACACACGCACACACACACTGTCCTCCACACACACACACACACACACTGTCCTCCACACACACACACACACACACACACACACACACACACACACGCACACACACACTGTCCTCCACACACACACACACACACACACACACACACACACACTGTCCTCCACACACACACACACACACACACACACACTGTCCTCCACACACACACACACACACACGCACACACACACTGTCCTCCACACACACACACACACACACACAAAACGGGAACAGAAAGAGCAGGAGAGGTTGAAGTGACGCAATGAAACTCCACCGAATGATCGATGATATTCTCTTTGACAGAAAGGACATGGACGCATTGTGTGTGTGTGTGTGTGTGTGTGTGTGTGTGTGTGTGTGTGTGTGTGTGTGTGTGTGTGTGTGTATGACTGTGTGTGTGTTGAACCAGAAAGCTCACAGCATGTCTCATTATATTTTCTCATTCCAGTCATTTCTGTGACTGTCTGATCCAGAGAGACTCCACTGATCCAACAGGAGAAGAAGCTTCAGATCCCGGATCAGCAACATTAAGTAACCAACAGTAGGGAGGTCAGAGGTCAGAGGTCAGAGGTCACAGCAGCCTGACAGAAGATAGATTAAATATTCCTGTGAGTCTGAATGATGATGGAAAATGAAGGAGTGAAGGGAGTCAGAGGAGAGGGGTTTGTTTTTTCCAAGAAAGGAGAAAAATTCTGGAAACTTCCCGGTTGGTAACACTCTCATCTATTCAGCCGGGACCCCAGATAACCCCCGACACACACACACACACACACACACACACACACATCATTGTGTTCAGAGGAGGAGGAAGAAAGGAGGAGGAAGGAGAACAGGAGCGTCTGATGCAGCAGCGGAGGAGCAGAGCGTCTCCTGACAGCAGCTTCTGAATTTTACATCCACATCGCCTGGAGCGCTGTTCTGAGATCTGCTGCTGTCACGCAACACCCAGAGACCACACACACACACACACACACACACACACACACACACACACACACACACACACACACACACACACACCTTTGTATTAGCACACCTGTGAGGAGCCACACTGACAGCATTCAAACCTGAACTCTAACCTTCACCTGATCTAATTCTAATCTCAAAAGAAAATTCTAATCTCCCTAAAGAAAACGTGGCCCAGGTTCAGGCTGACTAGCTAACTGACTGACTACAGCTCAGTGTTCAGACTGCTTCAGACTGCTTCAGACTGCTTCAGACTATTTCAGACTGCTTCAGACTAGTTCAGACTGCTTCAGACTAGTTCAGGCTGCTTAAGACTAGTTCAGGCTGGTTCAGACTAGTTAAGACTAGTTAAGACTAGTTCAGACTGCTTAAGACTAGTTCAGGCTGGTTCAGACTGGTTAAGACTAGTTAAGACTGGTTCAGAGTGGTTCAGAGTGGTTAAGACTAGTTCAGATGGCTTAAGACTAGTTCAGACTGGTTAAGACTGGTTAAGACTAGTTCAGGCTGGTTCAGACTGGTTAAGACTGGTTAAGACTAGTTAAGACTGGTACAGACTTGTTCAGAGTGGTTAAGACTGGTTCAGATGGCTTAAGACTGGTTCAGACTGGTTCAGACTAGCTAAGACTGCTTAAGACTGCTTAAGACTGGTTAAGACTGGTTAAGACTGGTTAAGACTGGTTAAGACTAGCTAAGACTGGTTAAGACTGCTTAAGACTGCTTAAGACTGGTTAAGACTAGTTAAGACCATTTAAGACTATTTAAGACTGTGTCAGACTAGTTAAGACTAATTTGGACTGGTTAAGACTGGTTCAGACTGGTTCAGGCTGGTTCAGACTAGTTAAGACTAGTTCAGACTGCTTAAGACTAGTTCAGGCTGGTTCAGACTGGTTAAGACTAGTTAAGACTAGTTAAGACTGGTTCAGACTTGTTAAGACTGGTTAAGACTAGTTAAGACTGGTTAAGACTTGTTAAGACTGGTTCAGAGTGGTTCAGAGTGGTTAAGACTAGTTCAGATGGCTTAAGACTAGTTCAGACTGGTTAAGACTGGTTAAGACTAGTTCAGGCTGGTTCAGACTGGTTAAGACTGGTTAAGACTAGTTAAGACTGGTTCAGACTTGTTCAGAGTGGTTAAGACTGGTTCAGATGGCTTAAGACTGGTTCAGACTGGTTCAGACTAGCTAAGACTGCTTAAGACTGGTTAAGACTGGTTAAGACTGGTTAAGACTGGTTAAGACTAGCTAAGACTGGTTAAGACTGCTTAAGACTGCTTAAGACTGGTTAAGACTAGTTAAGACCATTTAAGACTATTTAAGACTGTGTCAGACTAGTTAAGACTAATTTGGACTGGTTAAGACTGGTTCAGACTGGTTCAGGCTGGTTCAGACTAGTTAAGACTAGTTCAGACTGCTTAAGACTAGTTCAGGCTGGTTCAGACTGGTTAAGACTAGTTAAGACTGGTTCAGACTGGTTAAGACTGGTTAAGACTAGTTAAGACTGGTTAAGACTTGTTAAGACTGGTTCAGAGTGGTTAAGACTAGTTCAGATGGCTTAAGACTAGTTCAGACTGGTTAAGACTGGTTAAGACTAGTTCAGGCTGGTTCAGACTGGTTAAGACTGGTTAAGACTAGTTAAGACTGGTTCAGACTTGGTCAGAGTGGTTAAGACTGGTTCAGATGGCTTAAGACTGGTTCAGACTGGTTCAGACTAGCTAAGACTGCTTAAGACTGCTTAAGACTGGTTAAGACTGGTTAAGACTAACTAAGACTGCTTAAGACTGCTTAAGACTAGTTAAGACCATTTAAGACTATTTAAGACTGTGTCAGACTAGTTAAGACTAATTTGGACTGGTTAAGACTGGTTCAGACTGGTTGTATCGAGTAAGCCTCCTGCTGTCAGCTTCCTATAAAGCAGGTAGAGAACACACACACACACACACACACACACACACAGACACACACACACAGACACACACAGACACACACACACACACACACACACACACAGACACACACACACAGACACACACAGACACACACAGACACACACACACACACACACACACACAGACACACACACACACACACACACACACACACACACACACACACAGACACACACAGACACACACAGACACACACAGACACACACACACACACACAGACACACACAGACACACACACACACACACACACAGACATATATCAGCAGTAGAGTGACTGTTGGGGCTTGATACACATCACAGCAGGGCTGTGTGTGTGTGTGTGTGTGTGTGTGTGTGTGTGTGTGTGTGTGTGTGTAAACAGCAGCAGAACGAGGCTCGTTACAGCGAAGCCTTTAACGAGTGTGTGATTAACGAGGCTCAGACTGACAGGTTTTTTTTCATGACTCCATTTATCCCATAATAATAACAATAATAATAATAATAATAATAATACTAACAATAATATTAATAATGTGTTTTTCTACTGACTGATACACTGATGAGGAATGAACCAATCACAGCCTTGTCTGAAACCAAACCACGTGTTGCCATGGTAACCCAGGGAGCTGCAGGTCTGGGTTATGAACGCGTTATGAATGTGTTATGAACATTATGAAAGTGTTATGAGCGTGTTATGAGCGTGTTATGAGCGTGTTATGAGCGTGTTATGAGCGTGTTATGAGCGTGTTATGGCGTGTTATGAGCGTGTTATGAGCGTGTTATGAGCGTGTTATGAGCGTGTTATGAGCGTGTTATGGCGTGTTATGAGCGTGTTATGAGCGTGTTATGGCGTGTTATGAGCGTGTTATGAGCGTGTTATGAGCGTGTTATGAGCGTGTTATGAGCGTGTTATGAGCGTGTTATGAGCGTGTTATGTTCATACCCGCTCAGTGAGCAGCTCCAGCCTCATCCACAGATTCACCTCCTGCAACACAAAACACAAGGCAGATTCAATGATTTTATTCTTTCATATAATTTTGTCATTATACAATTAAATTAGATGAAACTTTATTGATCCGGAGGGAAACTGGGTCGCTGCAGGACACAACACAGAGAAATGGAATAATAACTGAAAAACAGAATAATGAGACTAAAGCAGACTGGGGAGGAACAGGAACAGCTGTTCTGTTTAATATTCCATCTGCTCTATTCTTATTTATATTTTAGTTTTCTTTACACGACATGAAACATCAATGCACACCTTTCAATGCCAAGGCTGAGGCAGCTATCACACACACACACACACACACACACACACACACACACACACACACACACACACACACACACTCTGTAGCCTGTGGCTAGGACAGAAAACATCACACTCATCATCCAGTTCATGCTTTAATCAATTGCCATGGTTACCGGGTGGCCGTTAGGGGTTAATAAGCTCCAACACTGACTGTTACTCCAACATGAAAACACATGATCTGCTGCTCCAACCTGCTGCAGACACACAGAGACCTGAAACCAGCTAAGACCTGAAACCAGCTAAAACCTGAAACCAGCAGCTGTCAGCAGAGAGCAGCTGAGTCAGCTTGTTGTGGTGTGGCTGTAGATCCATTCAGTAACGTTCTCAGTAAAAGTGAATAGTGTGATAAGGTGGATTTGTTTCCAAATGTAGGTTACTGTGACACAGTAAACTGTCTTGTCTTTAGCCCTAGTCTCTACTCCAAAACATGAAGAGTTGGAGCTTGAGAAGAGTCAGCTCAGTTAACCTGAACA